>NC_074676.1:27878864-28178864 GCF_029448725.1 Salvelinus fontinalis
ATTCAAGTCTATGACCATTGAAAAGCATTGGGATTTATGCAAATGTGGTTGCAGTGTGAAAAGTATAAGTAGCATCAAAATGTTTTTTTCAAGCACACTAACCAATGGTAGTCTGAACATTTTAAAGCTGTTTAGGTGTTTGTAGCTTTTACGGTTTTGGCGCTAGAGGTTCCAGCTAAATTATTATTATTTATTATTATTATAAGTATGAACCGTTTCTAAAGTTGTGTTTTACTTTCAGCAAGCACACCTAATTAGGAAATGTGGGCCACAGTAGTGTTTTTGAGGAATTGTGATTTAGCAGTCAGAATAGTGGTGTTCACACCTGGACAGCCCACAGTGGACCTCAGTATCCTGATGAAAGAGACATCACATTGTATCACTTTCTGTTCCACAGGTTAGTTGTAATCATGTATTTAAATTGACAAATCATACTGCATATTGAGTTTCAACAGACGAAATGGTAGCCATTAAAAAAAACATGTTTTCTTTTTTTCAATAATGAGGAAGGTTGGACGAATGGAGTGCTGAACAGTTGCACAACAAAGTGGTCATCAGCAGACCAGGATGTGGATGATAGATAGCATTGTTGATTATTAACCTGAAAATTAGGCTACTTAGCCAATTGAATTTGAAAAGCCTTGCTCAACAACCTGTTGTGATAGAAATAGGTCGTAAAATAAATGTTGTTGGACTGCTGACCCACTTTTAGAGTGATTTCATGGACATGGAAATGCATTGTACATGTAGCCCTACATACAGGCTGCAAGGCCACAATGTGTGTCAGGATGATTATGATAACAGGTTGAGCAGATTTCCATTTAGCATCCATCAGCACCACGGAGATATGTTGTGTAATATCATCGGAGCAGAACCCATCTGTGAATGTGTCGAATATGAATACTTGCAGAGTTTAAAATTGGCATAGTTGTTTTTAATAGGTCTGCCACACTAAGGATCATTATGGCTTTATATGTACAAATTGTCTATGGTCTCACCCGTTTTATGGCATGAAATCCACACTGTGGATAGACCTAAAGATGATATCTCTCTTTTGAATAGTGGGAAAGCCATTCAAAAATGAGTACTGTAGAAGTTCCCCATGTTGTCAGTGATTAATTACTTCCAGTGTTGAGGAGTAACGGATTACATGTAATCTGTTACATGTAAGGGATTACAAAAAATGGTAACTGTAATCCTTTACGTTACCGGCAAAAATATTGTAATCGGATTACAGATACTTTTGAAAAACTAGATGATTACTTTGAGGATTACTTTTAAATTCAGAAAGGATGTTTGCGGAAAAAAATCGTTGACACCTCTCTGTTTTCTCAATCACATTGAAATCAGCATTGAAAAAAGGCGCAAATTTAAATGTGTTCCACCTGAGCGAGTCTGACCACAAGTCAGAGACCACTATGATGACACACCAAATGTGTTTGATGGATCAAGGGAAATTATCAGGAATAGGCTTTTGTAGGCTACAGTTCAAGCTGTCTTCCAAAGGTGAGAGGTCAGCATCCAGGTCAGCATCCAAAGATTATCCAACTTGAATAAACGCTTAGAGGTAAGGATGATAGCAGTGGTGTAGTCTACGGCGATACGGATATCACTTATTATTATTGATATCTACATAGCGCATTGATGTGAATCCCACTGCTGCTCTCTCATTTAGCTATTTGCACATTACACGGAACCCAAACAGGCTGCGTGCGTGCGCCATCGTGCATACATTTATTTTGTCCCCCCACACCAAACGCAATCACGACACTCAGGTTAAAATATCAAAACAAACTCTGAACCAATTACATTAATTTGGGGACAGGTCAAAAAGCATTAAACATTTATGGCAATTTAGCTAGTTAGCTTGCACTTGCTATCTAATTTGTACTTTTTAGCTAGCTTGCTGTTGCTAGCTAATTTGTCCTGGGGTATAAACATTGAGTTGTTATTTTACCTGAAATGCACAAGGTCCTCTACTCCGACAATTAATCCACACATAAAACGGTCAACCGAATCGTTTTTAGTAATCTCTCCTCCTTCCAGGCTTTTTCATCTTTGAACTTATATAGTGATTGGCATCTAAACCTTCTCATAGTATTACCACGACGACCGGCAACACAGTTTGTCTTTCAATCACCCACGTGGGTATAACCAACGAGGAGATGGCACGTAGGTACCTGCTTCTATAAACCAATGAGGAGATGGGAGAGGCAGGACTTGCAGCACGATCTACGTCAGAAATAGAAAGGACTTATATTTTAGCCCTTGGCAACGCAGACGCGCGTGAGCAGTGTGGGTGCAATAATTGAATAACATAGATTTCTAAATTTATTTTGCAACGCTCGCAGACACAACGTGAGCGGTGTAGTCAGGGTATTACAGATTGTGGTTGTTGTGGATGGCTGTTCACAAATGTGTATTTGAACCAAATAATGGTTGAATTCAAGAAGTTTAAGCTGCCTATCAATAATTGTTTTTGAAACCAGTGGACAGCCAGTGAAAAATGTGCTTTTGCAACAGCTGCATAGTGTGGATCCAAGCCTATGGAAGAAAAGTGTGGCTTTTTTGCTCTGATTCATGCTGATAAAAAAAAGAATCCATAGGCCTAACGGATACATGCTCAAACTCGCACACTTTTGATAGACTTAAAGGGGCAATCTGTAGTTGCTACATCCATTTTTGTATTCATAAATTATATATATATATATATCCATTGATTCTTGAAGAATATAACTTAGAAAAATGGCTCATGAGTTTAGTTCAACTGTTACACTCCATGAGAACCCAAAATATGAGCTTGTTTTTCTTCAATATTTGTAAACATTGTAAACGTAAACAAACACTATATCCTCAACATGGTTAAAACAATAATTTTGATATCATGGATGGTCAGGCCTTGCATCCATAGCTCTGTCTATTAATCTGAGAGTGGTTACATTTCTCCAGGCCCATCCCTCAGCGCTTTACTAAAACATAGGCGGGGCGACCGTTTTATAGTTGTTTCTTTTTCATCTTTGGATTTGCCCTTTATTAAACAGCTGCATATTATCAAGATATCAACGTGTCACCAACAAAAAGGTAAACAATATAGCAAATGCAGCATATGGCATTCATTTTTCACATGTAAATAGCACTTTACAGTAGTGCTCAAAGCATGCCATTCCATGAGCGCAACATTTATTTTTCAACTCGAATCAATGAGCCCAATGAGTCCTCCATGACAACAAAATTATAATCAACAGAGTAGAGCTGGCTAATAAGTCCTTAGTTTTGCGGTTATGCTCAGGTAAAACAATTTGGCTAATCTATACTTCCATAATCCTATTCTTGAAGATCAAGGGGTATAACATTTATTGGAATGACTGGAATTCTGATAGACTTTGGTTGTTAATGTAAAGATATAATTTAATCATATTATTATATGTAGTAGAAATTGATGGATTAGAAGAAGCCTACATAACCAACCCATAAAGTAAAGGCCAGCTATGTAAACTTAACATTGATTTATCCTGCAATAAAAGTAACTGAATGTAATCGGAGTACGTTACTGAGTTTGGGTAATCCAAAAGTTACGTTACTGATTACAATTTTGGACATGTATCTAGTAACTGTAACGGATTACATTTAGAAAGTAACCTACCCAACCCTGTTTACTAATAATGTTTTCCCTGTGTCTATAGTCATATCAGGTCAGTCCAATGTGCATTCAACACGGCATTAGCGAAGCACTACTATAGTCTGTTTTCCTCCTATTTGGCTTCCGACAGAAAGAGCTGAGTCACTTTGAAGTGCACACTTAGTAAATTTCTTGCCCAATAGTCAGAGTCCACAGACCACTGCCAGCTCATAGCCATTACAGTCGATAAGGGCACCTGTTCATAGCCGCAGGAAGTAGGGGTGCTGATGAATCAAAATCCCCCGAAATATATTTAAAGAAAAAATTATATATATATATATACATATAAAATAACATAAAATAAACTTTTTCCCACCAAATTAGTGCACTAGGCCTTTATTACTCCTGTATAAGCAGAGAAAAATACCCCTTGACAGCACCTCCACCCCAAAACATTTTCCTGCGGCCATGCACCTGTCAGCTACACCGTATTTGGATTGTACTCAAGGCTATATGGGTTACGATTAGGGTTACTACTGTATAGTACTGTATATAAAGTGTAACAATGGCAATAATTTTTAATGTACTTAGCTACATTAATATAAAATAATAAGAACCCTTTATTCTTAAGTATCAACATATATTTATCTGTAAGTTAACAGACTTTTCTAATAAATTGTGTCAGACTGTATAGGTCTATCTTTTGAATTCTAGCTATTTTAGAGCTCTGGGCTCAGATAATTGCTCCTGCCACCATTTTACTCCACAGTTGAAAGCCCTGGTATCTTCTTCGGTTAAGCAGCCACAATTACTAATTGATGCTGTTGGCAGGCTCTGCCTCTCTCAGTACAATTGGCCCCTTGTTTTATTATTCTCCTCATGTGGAACGCAACTCACTTCTTCCCTTTCTGGTCCAAATCTGCTTTTAAACTTACCACCATGATGGATGAAATATCTGCCAATTCCCTGACAGAGTTGTGAACGTAATTTGTTTGAAGTAGCCATTTTACAGTTCCCGTGACTCAAATATCTGGACCTGTGTATCATTGATTTATGAATTGTGAATGCTAGATCCCTGGAAAAATGATCCTATCTCTTCCAGACAGCCTAAGCTTGTTTCATGTGATGTACGGTCATGTGCCTTATCATCAGCTTCCTCTGTCTAAGCTGTTCTCATTTAATCCTATAGAATTGAATGAGTTTCTGTCCTACTAACACCAACTTGATGAAAAATCACAGCTAACATTGAACCACAGGTTGGCTACAGTCATTTTTAGCTTATCCTATTAATTGTCTTCTCTTCCAGTTACCATGAAAACATCAACCAATGACTAAGTAATTTTCCCTCCTAATTTCTAAGGTTGGTTGTGCAAGGCAACAGTGACTGACAATCCCGACAAGGAGAAGTTAACAACTTTCTGTTCTATGTGTCTGCAGGGTGCTGAGGCCATGGTGCTGGAGAGTGTGATGTTTGCCATTCTGGCAGAGCGGGAGCTTGGGCCCAAACTCTATGGCATCTTCCCCCAGGGCAGACTGGAGCAGTTTGTCCCTGTAAGTGACTCTGTGGAGTGATAATCATTGATAGAGAAAACAAATTTTCACGACTGTGTGCCTGTGTGTGCGTGCGTGCCTGAGTACGTGTATGTGTGTACAGGTGTACTATCTTAATTTGATCACTCTGTTGTCACAGAAAATGTTCCTGCGCCGCAGTAAATGCAAACTTGTAGTGTATTCAAGGTTTAAAAGTCTTCTAAAGTTTGTAATTTCCACTTTAAATGTCAGACTTAATTTCCCCTAACAAAAAATGTATCAACCTCTACAAAAACATCCATTAATTATAATCCATAGAGTGTATTGATTATACTTTATACATTCATTATTATCCACAATTCCTGTAGGATTATTTTCCTGCTGTGAGAGATTGTTCAAATTCAGATCGGAAACCTGTAGGGTCTGTGCATGTTCTGTTCAGTGATGTGTGTTTAATTTACTGTATGTACAAAGGGAATACATTTACATTTGACATTTTAGTAATTTAGCAGACACTCTTATCCAGAGCAACTTACAGGAACAATTAGGGTTGAGTGCCTTGCTCAAGAGCACATTGACAGATTTTTCACTTAGCCGGATTTGAGCCAGCGACCTTTCGGTTACTGGACCAACGCTCTTAACTGCTAGGCTACCTGCTGCCCTGACCATACTAAATATCTTACCTTTTTAAAGTGGCAAAAAATAGCTTGAAGTGATAAATAAATTGAATCCATGCCCATGTTGCCCAGGCATTGTCCTAACAAGAGTTCTCTTGCAAAATTCAACCCACACCTTAGGCTAAACAAATGAATCAATTGAAATAGAACATGACTATTCTCATGGTCTGTACCTATCTGAAACACCAGTTTTGCTTGTATGATGTACAGTACCAATCAAAAGTTTAGACACACCTACTCATTACAAGTTTTTTCTTTATTTTACATTGTAGAATAACAGACATCAAAACTATTAAATAACACATATGGAATCATGTAGTAACCAAAAAAAGTGTTCCAGGTGGTTACATTGTGATGCTGGTTGACATAATGATGTCTTCATTATTTATCCCTTATTTTACCAGGCAAGTTGACTGAGAACACATTTTCATTTACAGCAACAACCTAGGGAATAGTTACAGGGGAAAGAATGAGCCAATTGTAAGCTGGGGATGATTAGGTGACCATATGAGGGCCAGATTGGGAATTTAGCCAGGACACCAGGGTTAAAACCCCTACTCTTACAATAAGTGCAATTGGATCTTTAGTGACCACTGAGAGTCAGGACACCCATTTAACAACCCATCTGCACCCTATATAGGGCAATGTCCCAAATCACTGCCCTGGGGCATTGGGATAAAAAAACATTAGACCAGCAGAAAGGGTGCCTTCTACTGGCCCTCCAACACCACTTCCAGCAGCATCTGGTCTCCCATCCAGGGACCAACCCTGCTTAGCTTCAGAAAAATGCCAGCAGTGGTATGCAGGGTGGTATGCTGCTGGCAATGTAGAAAATAGTAAAAAATAAATAAATAAAGAAAACCCCTTGAATGAGTAGGTGTATCCAAACTCTTGACTGGTACTGTATATCTTAATACATTTTTTAGAACAGCAGTAAAGATGTTTTAGTTATCCACTTAAAGTCCTCAGAGACCAAGAAACCACAGAGGTCAAGCAAATGGCCTATAAGCAGCTTCTGCTGTGATAAAATCTTAAACTGTTAGTGTTGAGTGGAGGGAAGAAGGCAATGGAGCTGGTTATATCCTCCAATCTTTTTGACAACCCTGTCAGCAGTTGATAATGTTGTCTCTGTTTATTGTTGCATAAAAAGTTGTCAGCTTGATGGGATTTAAGACAAGCTGTATTCAGCTAAGACTTGAAGACTTGCCTTCCTTGATCTCTTTGTGTTAATAGAGTCGCAAATTGGACACAGATGAGCTGAGCATGCCAAGCATATCTGCTGAAATAGCTGAGAAGATGGCCAAGTTCCATGGTATGAGGATGCCTTTCAACAAGGAACCCAAATGGCTGTTTGGAACTATCGACAAGTGAGTTGGTCTCTTATAATGCAATTTCCAATAGAAACTGTAAACCCTCTTTGCCTAACCTGACCTCACTGAAAGCTCCAAACAACATTAGCTATCACACATATCTCCTCTTACAAAATGGTTGCTAGTTTGCTTTTGTTGGTCAATCCTCAAGTCACCTGGTTTGAGAATAACAGAGAGCCAAAGTATGTTTCCCGAAGTATTTGTAGTATAAAACAACACGCCAATAACAGTCTTGGTGAATGTTCTTTGCCTTCCTGTTGATTATGTGTTTTATGAATGGCCTAGTTAATTGACTTACAGTAATTGCTTACAGTTAAAACAGGGCATATACACTGTTTAATGGATTAGCTTATCGGAGTGAAATATTGACTTGTTGACCTGCTTCGTGGTCTAAGGATAGTTTCAAGGAAATCACAGAGAAAAAGTTGCTTGTCCTCACAAATAATGCGTCATTTGTACGAGTATAGACAAGAAGTGCATTATCATCATCGCTGTGATAAAATAGGGATTTCTCTCTTATCTTTAAACTCTACAACCTCTTGTATCCCATACGTACCCTGACTGTCCTGATGTTTCCCCTATCCACAGGTACCTGAACCAGGTGATGAGACTAACCTTCACCAGGGAGTCCCACATTCGCAAGTTTTCCCGTCTGAGGAGCTATAATCTGCCCCAGGAGATGGAGAGTCTCAAGTAAGGCCACCCTGGTTCCTGAATCACGTACATAACACCTTTTAGACTAAGCACACAGGAACAGACATGATTACATGTATATGCAGTAATTCAGTTTTGTAAGAGTCACGTGGTGTTTTCCAATAAATTGGTGTGGAATCCAGTCAACAACAATAAGCCAATAATTCCATACAAAGACTCTGTTGTCTGAGTGGTTGAAATATGTGCTGGAATTTGGCATTCTGTTTTTTGGGGGGTAAACAGTGAACTAGTGGGCATATACAGTGCATTCGGAAAGTATTCAGACCACTTGACTTTTCCACATTTTGTTACGTTACAGCGTTATTCTCAAATGCATTACATAATTCCCCCCCCCTCATAAATCTATACAAAATACCCCATAATGACAAAGAGAAAACAGGTTTTTAGAAATGTTAGCAAATGTATTAAAAATATAAACAACAGAAATACCTTATTTACATAAGTATTCAGACCCTTTGCTATGAGACTCGAAATTGAGCTCAGGTGCATCCTGTTTTCATTGATCATCCTTGAAATGTTTCTACGATTTCATTGGAGTCCACCTGTAGTAAATTCAATTGATTGGACATGATTTGGAAAGGCACACACCTGTCTATATAAGGTCCCACAGTTGACAGTGCATGTCAGAGCAAAAATCCAAGCCATGAGGTCGAAGGAATTGTCCGTAGAGCTCAGAGACAGGATTGTGTTGAGGCACAGATCTGGGGAAGGGTACCAAAAATGTTCTGCAGCATTGAAGGTCCCCAAGAACACAGTAGCCTCCATCATTATTAAATGGAAGAAGTTTGGAACCACCAAGACTCTTCCTAGAGCTGGACGCATGGCCAAAATGAGCAATTGAGGGAGAAGGCCTTGGTCAGGGAGGTGACTAAGAATCCGATGGTCACTCTGACAGAGCTCCAGAGTTCCCCTGTGGAGATGGGAGAACCTTCCAGAAGGACAACCATCTCTGCAGCACTCCACCAATCAGGCCTTTATGGTAGAGTGGCCAGACGGAAGCCACTCCTTAGTAAAAGGCACACGACAGCCCACTTGGAGTTTGCCAAAAGGCACCTAAAGGACTCTCAGACAATGAGAAACAAGATTCTCTGGACTGACCAAGATTGAACTATTTTGCCTGAATGCCAAGTGTCACGTCTGGAGGAAACCTGGCACCATCCCTACGTTGAAGCATGGTGTTGCCAGCATCATGCTGTGGGGAGGTTTTTCTGCGGCAGAAACTGGGAGACTAGTCAGGATCTAGGGAAAGATGAACGGCGCAAAGTACAGAGAGATCCTTGATAAAAACCTGCTCCAGAGTGCTCAGGATCTCAGACTGGGGCGAAGGTTCACCTTCCAACAGGACAACGACCCTAAGCACACAGCCAAGACAACACAGGATTGGCTTCGGACAAGTCTCTGAATGTCCTTGAGTGGCCCAGCCAGAGCTCGGATTTGAACCCAATCTCTGGAGACACCTGAAAATAGCTATGCAGCGACGCTTCCCATCCAACCTGACAGAGCTTGATAGGATCTGCAGAGAAGAATGGGAGAAACTCCCCAAATACAGGTGTGCCAAGCTTATAGCATCGTACCCAAGAAGACTCAAGGCTGTAGTTGCTGCCAAAGGTACTTCAACAAAGTACTGAATAAAGGGTCTGAATACTTATGTTAAGGTGACATTTCATACCTAAAAAAACGTTTTCTCTTTGTCATTATGGGGTATTGTGTGTAAATTGATGAGGGGGAAAAAATGATTTAATTCATTTTAGAATAATGCTGTAACGTAACAAAATGTGTAAAAAGTCACGGGGTCTGAATACTTCCAAATGCATTCTAACTTCTGCTTCTTACCTGCTGAAATATGGCTTGTTTTTCTTTGTAGATCTTTGCTGGACTCCACTCACTCCCCTGTTGTTTTCTGCCACAATGACTGTCAAGAGGGTAAGGATCTTAGGCATAGTATTGCTTTGTGTAAAGCTAGTGAAGATAGTATTTTAAATACAAGGTATTCTACTGTGTGCATGTGTGTGGTGTAATAATTATTCCTGTCATCCTTTAGGAAATGTCCTGCTCCTCAGTGGTCGTGAGGGCTCTGACGGACAGAAGCTCATGCTGATTGACTTTGAATACAGCAGTTATAACTACAGGTCTGTAACTCAGGCCCTAGTGCATACTGTAATCATCCCCTTTATTACTGTAATCATCCCCTTTACTTCCAAGTCAAAGACAAAACATGTATACTGAATGTACAAATGTACAGCATTTCTTTGGGTTTCTGAGAGCTGAAGCACATTCCTCAGAAAAGGAGCTAGATCCAGCAGTAAACATTGGCCACACTGTCTGTCCAAGGTGACACTTTCTCTGCAGAATGTAAGTCGTATTTAATGTCTGCTGCAACACAGAGAGGGATGGAAGGAATTTACCCAGGTAGTTTGTATTTATCATGTTTTTTACAACATTTAAGACAAGAACATAGCCGCACATATTTGTGATCCAAAACATCTGGGTTTCTGAGTCTTATTTGATCATGTAAACAAGCCAGCTAGACCGACCAAACAATCCATCCAGTCTTTTACTGTAGTTTTTCCTGTACCACTTAGTATTGAGTTTTTTTGTAAAGTGTGGAATTCATGAGTGCCCCATTTCTCGGAAAGGACCTTCACTGTTGTTGGCCTTGGCTCACAGCTAAGTTAGTACCGTCAAAACAGCCCACCCCCGTCCTGACCCTCAGGCTCTCTCATGGTCATTGTACGTCCCCACACTGTGCTCCTCATTCTCAAGCCGGATCAGGTTTCACTGGGATCTCCTGTGTCCTCCCCAAAGCTTTGATTGTATGGGGCTCTAGGGTAAAACATAGATCATGTTTAGGAAGCTGGGTGCTCATAATAAAAAATGATTAAGTCTAATGGACATCTGTACGCAATGACAAAAGTCCAAGGAGGCCCATATTAGACACACATTTTGTTTGTTTTCCCACTGTTTTTCTTCCAAGTCGGGTTCATTGGCAGCTAGTGTGGCTCGCTTGAAAGGGCTTGAACTGTACAGGTTTTCAACACTGACCCATATTGCCGCAGCCACGGGTAGAGAAAGGTTGGAATGGAGTTTAGCTTCCAAGTTGTTCCTTTTGTCTGGTTTCCACAGCAACTGTGATTCCCTTCGCAAAGAGCTACCTATTTTCACTCCCTTTGTGAGAACGTCTCTTCCTTTGCTATGGGAACATTTTACTGTAGGTCTAGTTTTCATTTGGGCAAGCAAGGAAAGAGCCCAAGGAATCATAATCCTGAATGCATGTGGCAATAAGTCAAATCAAATCTTATTTGTCACAGGGGCTGAATACAACAAGTGTAGACCAGACGTATTTGTCACAGGGGCTGAATACAACAAGTGTAGACCAGACGTATTTGTCACAGGGGCTGAATACAACAAGTGTAGACCAGACGTATTTGTCACAGGGGCTGATTACAACAAGTGTAGACCATACAAACAAAGGCTTACTTTACAAGCCCTTACCGACAATGCAGAAGACGAAAATAGAAACACAATAGACATAAAACATAAGAATGAAGCTACAGTGCCTTCAGAAAGTAGTCAGACCCCTTGACTTTTTCCACATTTTGTTAGGCTTCAGCCTTATTCTACAATTTATTAAATTGTTTTTTTCCCTCATCAATCTGTGTTGCTATCATGTTGTTATCATGTTGTGTTGCTACCATGCTGTGTTTTCATGTGTTGCTGCCATGGTATGTTGTTATCTTAGGTCAAATCAACTTGTATTTGTCACATACACATGGTTAGCAGATGTTATGGCGAGTGTAGCGAAATGCTTGTGGTTCTAGTTCCGACAGTGCAGTAATAACCAACAACCAATCTAACAAAATTCACAACTACCTTATACACACAAGTGTAAAGGGATGGAATAAGATATAAGATATAAACATATACATATAAATATATAATATATGGATGAGTGATGGCCATGCGGCATAGGCAAGATGCAATAGATGGTATGAAATAAAGTATATACATATGAGAGGAGTAATGTAGGATATGTAAACATTATTAAAGTGGCATTATTTAAAGTGACTAGTGATACCTTTATTAAATCCATATATTAAAGTGGCCAGTGATTTTGGTCTGTATGTTGGCAGCAGCCTCTATATGTTAGTGATGGCTGTTTAACAGTCTGATGGCATTGAGATAGAAGCTGTTTTTTTGCACCTGTACTGACCTTGTCTTCTGGATGATAGCGGGGTGAACAGGCAGTGGCTCGGGTGGTTGTTGTCCTTGATGATCTTTTTGGCCTTCCTGTGACATCGGGTGCTGTAGGTGTCCTGGAGGGCAGGTAGTTTGCCCCCGGTGATGCGTTGTGCAGACCGCACTACCCACTGGAGAGCCTTTGCTCTCCAGTGGGTAGTGCAGTTGAGGTGCGGTTGAGGGTGTGCAGTTGCCGTACCGGTGATACAATCTGACAGGATGCTTTCGATTGTGCATCTGTAAAATTTTGAGAGTTTTAGGTGACAAGCCAAATTTCTTCAGCCTCCTGAGGTTGAAGAGGCGCAACAGCACGCTGTCTGTGTGGGTAGACCATTTCAGTTTGTCTGTGATGTGTATGCTGAGGAACTGAAAACTTTCCACCTTCTCCACTACTGTCCCGTCGATGTGGATAAGGGGGTGCTCCCTCTGCTGTTTCCTGAAGTTCACGATCATCTCCTTTGTTTTGTTGATGTTGGGTGAGAGGTTATTTTCCTGACACCACACTCCGAGTGCCCTCACCTCCTCCCTGTAGCCTGTCTCGTTGTTGTTGGTAATCGAGCCCACTACTGTTGTGTCGTCTGCAAACTTGATGATTGTGTTGGAGTCGTGCATGGCCACACAGTCATGGGTGAACAGGGAGTACAGGAAGGGGCTGAGCATGCACCCTTGCGGGGCCCCAGTGTTGAGGATCAGCGAAGTGGAGATGTTGTTTCCTACCTTTACCACCTGGGGGCGGCTGTCAAAAGGTCCAGGACCCAATTGCACAGGGCGGGGTTGAGACCCAGGGCCTTAAGCTTAATGATGAGCTTGGAGGGTACTATGGTGTTGAATGCTGAGCTGTAGTCAATGAACAGCATTCTTACATAGGTATTCCTCTTGTCCAGATGGGATAGGGCAGTGTGCAGTGTGATGGCGATTGCATCGTCTGTGGACCTGTTGGGGCGGTATGCAAACTAAAGTGGGTCTAGGGTGGCAGGTAAGGGGGAGGTGATTTGATCCTTGACTAGTCTCTCAAAGCACTTCATGATGACAGAAGTGAGTGCTATGGGCGGTAGTCATTTAGGTCAGTTATCTTTGCCTTTTTGGGTACAGGAACAATGGTGGCCATCTTGAAGCATGTGGGGACAGCAGACTGGGATAGGGAGCGATTGAAAATGTCCGTAAACACACCAGCCAGCTGGTCTGCGCATGCTCTAAGGACACAGCTCGGGATGCTGTCTGTGCCACCAGCGTTGCTAGGGTTAACACGTTTAAATGTCGTACTAACGTGGTCCACGGAGAAGGAGCAGGGGGGCCCGCAGTCCTTGGTAGCGGCCCGCGTCGGTGGCACTGTATTATCCTCAAAGCGGGAGAAGAAGGTGTTTAGCTTGTCTGGAAGCAAGACGTCGGTGTCCATGACATGGCTGGTTTTATTTTTGTAGTCCGTAATTGCCTGTAGACCCTGCCACATACATCTCGTGTCTGGGCCGTTGAATTGCGACTTTGCTTGTTTGATTGCCTTCCAGAGGGAATAACTACACTGTTTATATTCGGACATATTCCACGACCTCTTTCCATGGTTGAATGCGGTGGTTCGCGCTTTCAGTTTTGCCAGAATGCCGTCGTCAAATCCACGGTTTCTGGTTGGGGTAGGTTTTAATAGTCACAGTGGGTAGAACAGCTCCAATAAACTTCATAATAAACTCACTCACCAAGTCAGCATATAAATCGATATAAATCGCATATAAATCGATTAGGCTTCCCGGAACTTTTTCCAGTCCATGTGATCAAAACAATCTTGAAGCTTAGATTCCGATTGGTCAGACCAGCGTTGAATGGTTCTCGTCATGGGTACTTCCTGTTTGATTTTCCACCTATAGGATGGTACGATCAAGATGGAGTTGTGGTCGGATTTGCTGAAGGGAGGGCAGGGGAGGGCCTTGTATGCATCGTGGAAGTTAGAGCAGTAGTGGTCCAGTCAATGTGCTGGTAGAATTTAGGTAGCCTTCTTCTCAAATTAGCTTTGTTAAAATCCCCAGCTACAATAAATGCAGCCTCAGGATATATGGTTTCCAGTTTACATAGAGTCCGGTGAAATTCTTTCAGGGCCGTCGAGGTATTTGCTTGGGGGGAGGGGGTGGATATACACGGCTGTGGCTATAATTGAAGAGAATTCTCTTGGGAGATAATGCGTTCGGCATTTGATTGTAAGGAATGTAAGGTCAGATGAACAAAAATACTTGAGTTCCTGTATGTTATTATTGTTACACCATGAGTTGTTAATCATGAGGCATACATCCTCGCCCTTCTTCTTACCAAAGAGATGTTTGTTTCTCTTGGTGCGACGCTTGAAGAAACCCGGTGGCTGTACCGACTCTGACAACATATATTCAGAGTGAGCCATGTTTCCATGAAACAGAGAATGTTACAATCTCTGATGTCTCTCTGGAAGGCAACTTGTGCCCTAATTTCGTCCACAATGTTGTCTAGAGCCCGGACATTGGTGACTAAATGCTTGGAAGCGGTGGGTGGTGTGCTCACCTTCTAAGTCTGACCAGGAGGCCACTCCGTCTGCCTCTCCTGCGGCGACGACATTGTTTTGGGTCGGCCTCTGGGATTAGATCCAATGTCCAGGGTGGAGGTCTGAACAAAGGAGCCGCTTCAGAAAAGTCATATTCCTGGTCGTAATGTTGGTAAGTTGACGTCGCTCTTACAGTTGAAGTCAGAAGTTTACATACACTTAGGTTGGTCTCATTAAAACTTGTTTTTCAACCACTCCAGAAATTTCTTGTTAACATACTATAGTTTTGGCAAGTAGGTTAGGACATCTACTTTGTGCATGACACAAGTCATTTTCCCAACAATTGTTTACAGACAGATTATTTTACTTATCACAATTCCAGTGGGTCAGAAGTTTACATATACTAAGTTGACTGTGCCTTTAAACAGCTTGGAAAATTCCAGAAAATTATGTCGTGGCTTTAGAAGCTTCTGATAGGCTAATTGACATAATTTGAGTCAATTGGAGGTGCTGTGGATGTATTTCAAGGCCTACCTTCAAACCCAGTGCCTCTTTGCTTGACATCATAGCAAAATCACAAGAAATCAGCCAAGACCTCAGAACACAAATTGTAGACCTCCACAAGTCTGGTTCATCCTTGGGAGCAATTTCCAAATGCCTGAAGGTACCACGTTCATCTGTACAAACAATAGTACGCAAGTATAAACACCATGGGACCACGCAGCCCTCATACCGCTCAGGAAGGAGACGCGTTCTGTCTCCCAGAGATGAACGTGCTTTGGTGCCAATCAATCCCAGATAAACAGCAAAGGACCTTGGGAAGATGCTGGAGGAAAAAAGTACAAAAGTATCTATATCCACAGTAAAACAAGTCCTATATCGACATAACCTGAAAGGCTGCTCAGCAAGGAAGAAGCCAGTGCTCAAAAACCGCCATAAAAATGCCAGACTACGGTTTGCAACTGCACATGGGGACGAAGATCGTACTTTTTGGAGAAATATCCTCTGGTCTGATGAAACAAGAATAGAACTGTTTGGCCATAATGACCATCGTAATGTTTGGGGGACGCTTGCAAGCCGAAGAACACCATCCCCACTGTGAAGGGGGGGGGGGGCAACATCATGTTGTGGGGTGCTTTGCTGCAGGAGGGACTGGTGTACTTCACAAAATAGATGGCATCATGAGGATGGAAATTATGTGGATATATTGAAGCAACATCTCAAGACGTCAGTCAGGAAGTTAAAACTTGGTCGCAAATGGTTCTTCCAAATGGACAATGACCTCAAGCATACTTCCAAAGTTGTGGAAAAATGGTTTCAGGACAACAAAGTCAAGGTATTGGAGTGGCCATCACAAAGCCCTGACCTCAATCCTATAGAACATTTGTGGGCAGAACTGAAAAAGCGTGTGCGAGCAAGGAGGCCTACAAACCTGACTCAGTTACACCAGCTCTGTCAGGAGGAATGGGCCAAACTTCACCCAACCTATTGTGGGAAGCTTGTGAAAGTCTACCTGAAATGTTTGACCCAAGTTAAACAATTTAAAGGCAATGCTACCAAATACTAATTGAGTGTATGTAAACTTCTGACCCACTGGGAATGTGGTGAAAGAAATAAAAGCTGAAATAAATAATTCTCTCTACTTTTATTCTGACATTTCACATTCATAAAATAAAGTGGGGATCCTAACTGACCTAAGACAGGGAATTTTTACTAGGATTAAATGTCAGGAATTGTGAAACACTGAGTTGAAATGTATTTGGTAAAGGTGTATATAAACTTCCGACTTCAACTGTATATCCAATAGTTCTTCCCAGCTGTGTGTAATAACACTTAAGATTTTCTGGCCTGACAATGTAAGAAATAATACATTAAAAAACAAATTCCTGCATAGTTTCCAAAGGACTTGAAGCGAGGCGTCCATCTCTGTCGGCGCCATCTTGCTATCTGTGGTGTTCTCTTTATGTAGTGTTCGGGTGTCTCTCTTTTTGTGATGTGTGTTTTGTCCTATATTTTAATTTTATATTTATTTTTAATCCCAGCCCCGTCCCCGCAGGAGGCCGTTTGACTTGCCTAGTTAAATAAAGGTTAAATAAACATAATTTTTAGAAATTTTCGCAAATTTATATAAATAAAAACACCTGATGTATCACATTTACATAAGTATTCAGACCTTTTCTCAGTACTTTATTGAAGCACCTTCGGCTGCAATTACAGCCTCAAGTCTTCTTTGGAATGATGCTACAAGCTTGGCACACCTGTATTTGGAAGAGTTTCTCCCATTCATTTCTGCAGATCCTCTCAAGCTCTGTCAGGTTGGATGGGGAGCATCGCTGCATAGCTATTTTCACATGTTCGATCGAGTTCATGTCCGGGCTGGGCTCTAGCTGGGCCACTCAAGGACATTTAGAGACTTTAGAGTCCCAGAGCCACTCCGGCGTTGTCTTGGCTGTTTGCTTAGGGTCGTTGTCCTGTTGGAAGGTGAACCTTCACCTCAGTCTGAAGTCCTGAGTGCTCTGGAGCAGGTTTTCATCAAGGATCTCTCTCACTACTTTGCTCCGTTCATCTTTTCTTCGATCCTGACTAGATGTCCAGTCCCTAGATGTCCAATCCTTAGAATGATGGCGACCACTGTGTTCTTGGGGACCTTCAATGCTGCAGAAATGTTTTGGTACTCTTCCCCAGATCTGTTCCTCGACACAGTCCTGTCTCAGAGCTCTACGGACAGTTTCTTCGACCTCATGGCTTGGTTTTTGCTCTGACGTGCACTGTCAACTTTGGGACCTTATATTGACAGGTATGTGCCTTTCCAAATGTTGTTCAATCAATTGAATTTACCACAGGTGGACCCCAAGTTGTAGAAACATCTCAAGGATGATCAATGGAAACTGAGCTCAATTTCAAGTCTCAAAGCAAAGGGTCTGAATACTTATGTAAATAAGGTATTTCTGTTTTTAGTTTTTAACAAATGTGCAAACATTTTCTAAACCAGTTTTTGCTTTGTCATTATGGGGTATTGTGTGTAGATTGTGCAAATTATTTTATTGAATCGATTTTAGAATAAGGCTGTAACATAACAAAATGTGGAAAAAGTAAATGGGTCTGAATACTTTCTGAAGGCACTGTATATAAAGGGAGTACCAGTGATGTACTGGGCTGTCAGTGCCTGAATAATACAGGGGCTGATGCCCTGGGGCCGAATACCTATGGGGGCCCTTGATGCAGAGACTTTTTTTTTTTTTTTTACTGCAACCTTCAACCACAGGAACCCACTATCAATGAGTGTAGATAGCCTACTTCCACTATACTAATCATCAGATGGTGGAGGAGAGGATGTAAGGGGCCCACGTGGGTAACTGGGGGGCCCTGCGTTGGTTGTGTAACTGATTAATAAAAAACCTATGGGCCTATGATTTGTTAATCCGATCCTGTGAGCTTTCCGCACCAGCCTTTGTAGTGAAAATAAGCTTATAAGATACGTATCTGGTGTTACAGACGGGACTGCTGACGTGGCCAATGTGATATCATTGTTAATGTTATTTTTTTCTCTACATATTTTGTTCTTTCAGGGGATTCGACATAGGAAACCACTTCTGTGAATGGATGTATGACTACACAAATGACAAGTTCCCATTTTTCCATGTCAACTCAAAGAATTATCCCACTAAAGCCCAACAGGTGATTAAGGATGACAAAATGAAGGCTTTTTGTCCTCTGAATCTGAATGGGTGGCCTTTTAGGCAAAAGCCATCTAATAACCTTGTGATGTTTCTCTTTGCAGCTGCATTTCATTGGAAGCTACCTGTCAGAGACTGACCAGGGATTTCAGAATCTGAGTACTGAAGATCAGATGAAACTCAAAGAGGAGCTGTTTGTGGAAGTCAACAGGTAAGGGCCCCAAGTTGAAGTGGCCAAGGCATTCCTCTTGAATGTGGGGCACTGTGTATTAGACATTAGTATTTACATCTAATGAGTCATTATTTAAACAAATTATTTTAGCGGATGCTCTTATCCAGGGTGTCTTACAATGCATACAATTTTTGTACTGTTCCCACATGGAAATCAAACCCACAACCCTGGCATTACAAGCACTATGCTCTACCAACTGAACCACACAGGACATATGAGGACAAGTTGATTTAGTGCTTTTCTTTTTTTTTTACAAATCTGAGGATACCTGTGGTTTAGTACTTATAATGGCCTCCTGTTGAGAGAGCAGCAGTAAATCATAACAATAATGAACCAATAAGACTGGGCCTCTTGGTTACTGTAAAATGCTCCCTGGGAAATATAACCCTGGAATCAGTCCAGTAGTGATGAAATAGCATATTTCCATGTGGCCGTTGCTGTGGACCAAAGGTTTGCTCAGTTCACCCAGCTGTATGTTTAATGGACCATACTGTCAATGTGCTTGTCCACGGTTTTATTGAAACATTTGCCTGTTGGTAATTACACAGGTTTGCTCTGGCTTCGCACTTCTTCTGGGGTCTGTGGTCGATGATTCAGGCGAGAATCTCCACCATTGAGTTTGGGTACATGGTAGGTGTCCATTATCTGGTTGTCATGCTTTTGTTTTAAGCATTTGTATTTGTGATATAAACAAAACAGCCATTCTCCCTCAAACAAAATATAAATAAATGAGAATTGTCGCACAGGGCACAGTTCAATGTTTAGTTTTCATTTACATTTGGTTGAGTTGTCAACTAACGTGAATTCAAGGTGAAGTCAACAAAAAACAAAAAAATGTCACAATGTCTTTGGATTTAGTTAAAACTTTGGGTGAAAGAAAGACTAAGTTCACTTACGTTGATTACTTTTTTTCAAATCCAATCAGTTTTCCACAGTGATTCGACATTATCACATTGAATTTTTTTGTTGACGTGACGTGGAAACAACATCGATTCAACCAGTTTTTCCCAGTGGTGTATGTTATATACAGATGTAGAATCTTAATTTGATCACTCTTTTGTTGCTGAGAATTTCCCAACACAGCAGGAAATGCAAATGTGTTGTGTATTTGAGGTTTAAAAGGAATGTCAGACTTGATTTGTCCTAATAATAAATGTATCAACCCCTACAAAAAATGTCAAATATTTAGAATCCACATAATAGTTTCCTGTTGCTCCAGAATTATTTTCCTGCTGTAGCAAACTGTCTCAAATTAAGATCCTACATCTGTAAGACAGGATATTTAGATGAGCTTCATGATTTACATACATTCACTGAAAACCTGCACTAACACAGTGAAAACAGTATTATACTTTTCATATATCCTACTATTGTCCAGCTACTAGCCTAACCACCAATCGTGCAACATTATGGACTAAACGTTCTTATCCTGTTGCTGCAGGCTTATTTTGCTATGACAATACTGGTCAAATTAAGATTAAGAAGGCCAGTGTGTTCCTTGCCATGTTTGGTCTCACAGACTACTCTGAAACTATACACAAGTATTTTCTATGGTCAGGGCAACCTGATAACTGAGAACCACTGGGAATGTGTCTGAGAATGATTATCGCTGTTATATTTCCTTTCTATGCTGAACTATATACAGTATATATACCTTTTCTTTCTCTTTATCTGTTGTCCTGAAATCCATTCTGTGCAAATGTTCCAATATTTTTCTTTCCTCTGTCTGTCCACAGGAGTATGCCATGGCCAGGTTTGATGCATACTTTGAGCAGAAGCGGAGCCTGGGTGTCTAAGTGAGGGACCACATATAGTAACAAGGAGGTGGCAGATAAATGGATTAATAGCGCTTTACCTGAAATGAATGCAGACAGGGTGTAGGACCATGCTTAATGGGGACCCCCTGCTTTGGGAATGACATGCTCACTACAGTTGTTATTGCATTGACCAAAGTGAAACCATGAATATCTGGTTTGGTGTTGAATTATGCCCCATGCGTTGCTGCTCAGTGTTTACACAATATTAAGCTCCTAATATTACACATGCTCACAGGGCCAAGATGGTTCTTGGCTTGTCTTTTCAACAAAATATCAGAAAGATTAAGACGGGAGAAAAATCTTCATTCTGAAAGGAGGTCTGAGTTACATCTCTGGGAAGTCTATTACTGTTTGGAAATGTACTGGGATAGTGGAAAAGAAAGGAAGTCTCAATGACCCTTGCTAATTGAAAAGCCAGTAATCTGTGACCCAACCGTGATAAGCCAAATGGCCATGTTGACTCAGTGTCTCAACTTCAATTGATTATGTTTGGTTCTTTGCATCCATGCTCAGTTTTCCTCCATTCTTTATCAACTGAAATTCCTCTAAAATGACTTGTATATGGAAATATCTAGAACCGCCAATGAGATGGGAGCATCTCTGGCCAACAGCATTTTTTCCCACCTGCAGTACTGTGAATATAATGTCCAAAATGTGACCTGAAACACAGTAGTAATGGTAACCTCACAACTCTACTCTGTACTTACTCTTACTTTACACAGTCCCCGAAATGGTTTCAGCTCTGAATATGTCATTGAACCAGTAATGATATTTAAACAGATATATTCATAATGAACACATTGGATAATACATTGGTAAGGAAATAGCAAGCAGCAAAGCTATTAGCTTTAACTTAAACAGACATTCAAAATATATGCTTATTGTGTTATTCAGCTGGGTTAAGCAGTTGTAGATGAAGTTGTGAGAAGAACTGTTAGCAAGGTGTTACAAATATCCTCATGTAGAGGTTTTGAATGTTTATATTGATATCTTTAGAATATGTTTGGGGACTGGAAATATTTACTTGACTTTTTTCCAATTCATAACCGAACTGTGATAATTATTGATGTTTTATATATGAATTTGTATTCTGTATTTCATCATTCTATTTGTTTTATGTAAAAAAAAAAAATTCATCTTGTTACAATGTTATTGAGACAGTTATGAGCCTTCACTTTGAAATGTCATCGTTATGTACAATGTCAGTGTCACTTTTTTTCGTTCACCAGAAACTTCTTTCCAATGCTTGGACGCAATTAGCCTAGGGACAAGGTTAGTGGCACTTTCCTGACCCAGTTTATTTTTTAAGATACACTTTTTCTATTTTTTTCCTCAAATGGAATAAGTATTTTTCATAATAAGAAAGTTGTCTCTTTCCTATGAAATATGTCTCACTCCTCTTTTCTCCACACCTCCTACAGTATTGTGTGACCAACTACATTCCATTCTCATATATACGTGTATATTTGTATATACCTTACACCTCTCTTTCATGCTATATTATTAGTTTGAGACAAAATAAGAATTGATCCAACTGTTTTCAAATGTAATTGACAGTGTCACATTCAAATTTCTGAGTACATCCTTGGTGTATTTCATGTCTTGCCATCCAATACAGTGATCAAATAAAATGTACATGTAATTGATTATCAAACATGGTAAGAAGGAGTTCCTCTACATTACACTGAATATTGTTGATAATGTATATTGTATACTTATGGATAGTTGAATTGAGTGTCCAAATTTGTTTATGCTGTGAAAGGATCCCAACTACTCTATTTTGTGCAAACATTTAGCCTTGCTTAGCTATACAGCTATGCAAATACTCTAAAAGAAGAAAAGATGTACTGTATAAAATAGTAAGGGTTCAGTGCTTTGTAAATGTACCACTATTGCAAGTGCATACATTTACTGTACCTTCTACTGCATTGTATAAATACTACAGCAAAGAGAAAATGTGTAGTCTTGCATTTGTGAGTGTCTCACTATGGATTCAATGAAAATATTTTTAAACATATTATTGAAAACATGAAGCAGTAAACTATTTCAGTGCACACACCTGATTCGAGAAATAATATTAGTCTGTGTGACTGCTCTTACAAAAACACATGTCACATTTGCAGTTTCACATATGAAAATCACATTTTCAAGCAGTTTTCACATGTTGAACTTAAATTTCACATTTAAAACCATATTTTCACATGTATTACTTTGAGTTCACATGTTAACACCAACTATTCACATGTGAGGATAACAACATGTTTTCACCTAAAATGTGAATTGCAGTTTCACGTGAAAATCAAATGTTGTACATGTGGAATTGCAAGTTCACGTGAAAATCAAATTTGCAGATTCACATGCATGAAAATGCCATATGTGAAAATCTCACTTTCATATGTGAAATTGCAGATTCACATTTGGGGTTAAAATATGTTATTCTCCTCACATGTGAAAAGATGGTGTTAACATGTCACAGTAGCAATGTTTCCACCGGTGGAATTCCACCAGGGTGACCACATCTAAAAAGCCCAAATGCGTGACAAGGGAACAATTTTGCGGGACATTTACGGAACAGTGGACAGAATAAAGTGTTACCATACACTTTCTGGGGGCAGGTTAATGGATCACGTTCAAATAGTGACATGCACTCAGTGGCCAGTTTATTAGGTACACCTCCCTGTTCCCGAAAATGGTTTGATCCTACAGTTAGTGAGTCACAAGTGCGTGGCTTGCTATATAAAGCAGGCAGACAGGCATCGAGGCATTCAGTTACTGTTTGATTGAACATTACAATGGGCAAACGACTGACCTAAGCGACTTTGAGCGAAGTATGATCATTGGTGCCAGGCGCGCCGGTTACAGTATCTCAGAAACGGACGTCCTCCTGGGCTTTTCATGCACGACAGTGTCTAGGGTTTACCGATGGCACTTATGGCACTTTTCCCATGGCACTTATCATAAAAGTAGAGGTGTTAACCCCGATGTCCTGGCTAAATTCCCAATCTGGCCCTCATTCCATCATGGCCAACTAATTATCCCCAGCTTCCTATTGGCTAGTTCATCCCCCTTCCTCTCCCCTCTAACTAATCCCCAGGTCATTGCTGTAAATGAGAATGTGTTCTCAGTCAACTTACCTGGTAAAATAAGTTTTAAATATATAAATATTTTTAAATGGTGTGAAAAGCAAAAAACATCCAGTCAGCGGCAGTCCTGTGGGCGAAAAAAAGCTTGTTGAGGAGAGAGGTCAAAGGAGAATGTCAAGAATGGTGCAAGCTAACAGGCAGGCCACAAACAGGAAAATAATGATGCAGTACAACAGTGGTGTGCAGAACGTCATCTCGGAACACACAACTTGTTGCTCCTTTTCATGGATGGGCTATTGCAGCAGACGACCACACCAGCTAAAAACAGGAGAAGTGACTCCAGTGGGCACTCGATCACCAACACTGGACAATTGAGGAGTGGAAAAACATTGCCTGATCCGACTAATCCCGGTTCCTGTTACGTCATGCTGATGGCATATTATGTCACTTGTCACTTTACCTGTCACTTTACCTCTACCTACATCTACAAATGACTTCAACTACATTTACATTTAAGTCATTTAGCAGACGCTCTTATCCAGAGCAACTTACAAATTGGAAAGTTCATACATATTCATCCTGGTCCCCCCATGGGAATTGAACCCTGGTCCCCCCGTGGGAATTGAACCCACAACCCTGGCGTTGCAAGCGCCATGCTCTACCAACTGAGCCACACGGGACCAACTAACGGTACCGGTACCCCCTGTATTTAGCCTCATTATTATTGTTATTGTGTTACATTTTTGTTTTGTTTTTTTACTTTAGTTTATTTAGTAAATATTTTCTTAAAACTGCAAAACATTGTTGGGTAAAACATTAAAACATTGTTGGTTAATGGCTTGTAAGTAAGCATTTCACAGTAAGGTCTACACGTGTTGTATTTGGCACATGTAACAAATAACATTTGTCAATGGCTCCATCCTGCCTGTTGTCAACGGTACAGGCTGGTGGCGATGGTGTAATGGTGTGGGGAATGTTTTCCTGAAACACGTTAGGTCCCTTGATACCAATTGAGCAGCGTTTCCATGCCCCGAAGAATTCAGGCTGTTCTGAAGGCAAAGGGGGGTCTGACCAGGTACAAGATGAGTGTACCTAATAAACTGGCCACTGAATGTAGTTCTGCTGTATGAAGGTCACTGTCTGTTAAAGGGGCAATCCTTAGTTGCTACATCTATTTTTGGACTTATAAATAATGACATGTACCCATTGATTCTTGAAGAATATTACCTATAAATCTCTTATGAGCTTAGTTCAACTGTTGTGCCCCATCAGAACCAAACATATAAGCTTGTTTTACTCCAATGTTTGCAAAAGTAAATGTAAACAAACACTGTATAGCCTAAAAACATTGTTAAAACGATCATTTTGATAGCATGGATGGGCAGTCCTTGCAACCATAGCATAGTCTATGGATTTGAGATTGTTTGCATTTCTCGAGCTCCACCCCTCAGCTTTTTACCAAAACTGTGGTGGGGAGACACTTTGTTAATGTTTCAATGAAGGATTGCCGCTTTAAACACCTTTATTAGAGTAATAGTGTTATTATATGGTGCAGTCCTCTTGTGAATGAGTTACTTTCGTGCCATTCATTAATATCAAGCAAAACTTCTGAATTCAATAAAAAGATTCTTAGTCTTGCAAACAAAATTAATGATATTGAAAGCAATAAATAAACCCAACAGTACTGAGAGCAAAACAAAATATTGTCAGGAAATCATTTTGAAATGCAAGAACAAATTCATGTAAACAGATGCAAAACAATATATGTTTTTTAAATATTTTTATGATAACATCATTTAATATTCTCCCCTCACCCTTACAAAAAGCACATTAATAATCTAGGGAAAAAATAAAACCATTTGTTTTCACAAGATTTTTGTTATGTGTTTTATTTTGTAAGGGTGAGGGAGAAATATATATTAACTGTGACATTGTACAGTACACAGGTAACATGAGAAATATTGTAGTTCCTATCAAAAATGTTTTCATGTGTTGTGTGTAGCTAGCACTATGATAGTCAATTACTGGACATGATGTATGTAAATAAGCAGACAAAGTGCTGCATCAATGATAAGTGTATAAAATATTAGAGGTTAATTGGATGACTGGATAGTATGACTCAGAATGAGCTGACAGACTTGGCATCATCCACATGCTGTCGTTCCTCTAAACTTTGCCTTCCTTTTTACAAAGCAGCTGTACCTTCACTTCCAATAACATATCTTTTATCTTGTTGCTTTCATCAGTTTATGGCATATGCCACATTGTCCTCTGTGATTATGTAACTACTATGTTTTTTTGTGGTGATGTCTCTCCCTTTCTCTGGCTCCTTTGCACATTGATCTCTGAGGTGGCAAATTGGGTTAAAAGTATCATATTCTCCAGGACACAAAGGTCTCACTGTTCTCATGAGAGTGATAAAGACCTTGATCTACATTCAACCAGTTCAAACACAACAAAGGAAACAGATCTCACAGAGCTGCCAGAATGTTGGTGGGACAAAGGCTCTAATCTACACCTGCCAGATTTAACAAACGTTTGCATCAGGTGGCCCCGGGTATTTTAAAAGACAACCCCTGCCGGTTGACCTCAGCCAAAATGTCAGCACAGAGCACTGACCACTCCCAGGCAGACACCATCTGATTTGACCTTGTCTTTTCTTGTTGACCCCATCATGGTGTGGCCAATGACCACATGCAGGGATGAGCACAGACAATCACATTCCTCAGCTAAAAGCATGCTTGTGTTATCATTTAAATTGGTGTAGTTTCACGATCGACATAGGGTCTCAAGAAACTTCAAAGAAAGGCAGAGCCTACTGTAAGTGTAAACAGATGAAGATGAATACTCCTGCCCCTGGGATATGAAAAAAATATCTCTATGAATACATTCTTACTTTAATATATACTTCATAAAGTTTATCTGAGCATGTTGTCAATGGATTTCAATGTTGTAGATCTGATGCTCTTCAAATGCCTTTTTCTTTGTCTTTTCTGCCAGACTAATTGGACAACTGGAAGTTCTTCTATAAACAGCAGGAGGGATGTCTGACGGGAATTCTGACAGGCTGCTGTGCTGGGCTGGGCTGGGCTGATTGGTAACAGGTGGAGCTGATTAGGTCATTAAGGTGACAAGTTGCACATGGGTTTGGGATCAACTAGGAGATAAAAGTTCCTGGTGCCCAGTCCTGGCTCTCTCCACAAGCACCATTTTGTTTTGTGACCTGGTTGATTATGTTTTTTGATTAGGTGCACCCTTTAACATTGACACACATTTTACCTTCATCCATGCATCTCCATTACACCCCTCACACGCCTACTTTCACACTTCACAGGTTCATTTGCCTTTGTAGTTTTATACTTTGTTATTTAAATATTTGTGTTACTCCTTAACTGCCAATGTGTGGACTCCTTTCCTTGTCGCCATCTAAGAGCCAGGTTGACAAATGGGGGCTCGTCCGGGATCTTGCCTAAGCTATTTTGATGTTATCCCATGTATGTTAATTGTTGACTTTTTGGTGTGTATTATGGTTTGCTTAGTTCTGGTATTGTCCCAGAAGCCTGTATGGCTATTTGGCCATTTGTATGCGCTATTGTATATTGGGACTTACATGTTGACCTTTTTGCAGTTGTGTTTAATCACACCAATTGTTTTATAGATTGCCTTCTAAGGTATTAGTTTGATGACTTGTTAATTTAATACATGTTTTTATTTGGTGCATCAGTGGTAAGAAGACCATGAAGTCTCTTCCTGTACTGTCATTAGACACTTTTCTGTTCCCTGTTGGGTCATTGGCTTGTGGAGGGGAGTTGTCATTGCAATGTATGACAGTGAATTTGAGGCAGCCATAAGTCATTGCCCAGAGCTTTGGTCTTTCCGCCTGTTAGGTATAGCAGTGTATTCCCACTGGGAGCACGTTGTGCGTCATTTGTTGTATTTGTGTGATGATCGTGGCCAGAGCAGTTGTCTCCAGGGCACATCAGTGGCTCAAGGTTACCAGCGAGCTGGTTCCTCCTTTGTGCCAGCATGCGCTAGTGCAACAATACCCGCCACAATGCCACCGACAACTAGGGTTAAGTTTAACAATAGGATTTGGGGGAACTTAAGTAATACACCTGTTTTTGCACTGTTAAGTCAGCTATTTACTTCTGTAGTTTGTGCTCATTAGGGCAGTTAAAAGTTTGGGCTACTACTCTGTTCAGTTGGTAGTAGCATTATGGCGTCTGAGTATTTTGTCCGTGCTCCTTCTGAAGAGTTACTTATGCAGTTTACAAAGGAAAAGCTTTTGAAGTTGAGTGAGTATTGTCATGCTGAAATTAGTGACAAACATCTCTAGGATACAGTGAAGTATCCTTGAGATACAGTGAAGGATACAGTGAAGGCAGAATTGAGTGAACCTAGTCCAGCTGTATTGTATGTACCAATTGTGTCTAGTACTGGTTTGAGCAGAAAAATGAGTTTTATTGCAGCTAAATCATGACAAAAATCTGGAAAGGTTGAAACAGCAAAAATAACTTGATTTGGGAAGGGTGTAGCGGGATTGGAACAAGCTAAACTGTTGCAACATCAGCGGTTAGAACTTGTCAGAAGGCAAGCTTTCAGGTAAATTTTATTTTGAGAATGTCTACTCAAGCTCCCCAATGGGATGTTCTTCCCTTGGTCATTCTCCGCCTTTTGATGTTGCTGGTAATCTCCTGTTTCCTAAATTTACTGAAAAGGATCAGGATCTATTTTTTTAATCTTAATTGAAAGTGTAGCAGACCGTTCTTTGATGCTACAGTGTGTTTTGACCAGTAGGGCTCAGGAGGCTTACTCATCTTAGTGCTACAGATGGTGACGATTATGTGAAGGTTAAAGCTGCTGTCCTGCATGCTTACGAGTTGATCCCTGAAGCATATCGACAGCGTTCCAGAACGTTGAAGAATGGTGAAAAACAGTCCCACGTTAAGTTTTCAAAGGATTTGTTAACTCAATTCAATTGTTAGTGTACTGCGTCAAGTCACTAGTTTTGAAGATTTGTGCAACCTGGTTGTCCTTTAACAATTTAAAGAATCTCTCATATTGTCTTGCTACCTATATAAATAAAGTAAGGACTGCATCTGAAGCTGCTGTTTTGGCAGATGAGTACATGCTGACCCACAAAGGCAGTTTTGGAGGGTCCCGTATGTGAGATTGGGGGCAGAGGAGCAGTTTAAGTGGATTTCAGTCAGCAAATTCCTTTGGTTCTGGTAATGACGCATTTCCATCTAGATCCGAATGTGGTACATGTGGACAGAATGATGTAAGTGAAATCTGTAATTATTGTCAAGGTAAAGGCCTCTGGAAGAATGAATGTCTTGTCCTTGGTAAAAAGGACAGCAGCTTGGCCAGCACAAATTTAAAACCTGTGTTAGCAATGCCTGTTCCTCATGTCAATCCTGTTGCGCAAGCTCAAAAATTGTCCAAACCTTTTTGTACTGGTTATTCGCCGTTGGTCACAGACGGTTATGTTTCACTATTGAAGTGATGTGCCAGTAAAGATTCTGCGAGACACTGGTGCCTCTGAGTTGTTTGTTTTGGAGTCTGTTCTGCCTTTTTCTCTGGAGACAGATACAGTAACCAGTGTCCTTATTCAAGGGCTAGGTTTGAACACATTGTCTGTACCCTTGCACAAAGTTAAACTTCTATGGTTTCCCTTGGGGTGCGTCCCTTTCTGCCTGTTGACGGTGTTCATGTGATTTTGGGTAAAAACGTAGCCGGCAGTCGTGTCTGGCGTGATATATCTCCTCTGGTGGTTTGTCATACCCCATCCCATGTAGGGATTATCGATGAAAATGTACAGAGATTCCCGGAGGTGTTCTCTGCATGTGCTGTGACTCGTGGTGTGAGCCGTGCTGACACTACGGTCAAAACTGAACTTACACAACACATAGCCGAACAGTTTGATAATCCATTAAATATTTACCTTTGCCTATTTCCTGTAGCGATCTTGTGATGGAGCAGTCCTCTGATCCTACCTTAAAGGTTTATTTGAGCAAGTACTTCCGGTTGCGGTAAGGAGTGCTGTACAGGGTTACTATATTCAAGGTCAGTTGGTGAGGAAATGGATGGCTCACAGCAAAAGTTGTTCAGATTGTGGTTCCTTCTAAGCTTTGAGAACTAGTTTTGAAAACATCTCATGACATTTCTGGTCACCTGGGGTTAGTAAAACCTATGTTCGAATTTTGCGTAATTTTCATTGGCCTCGTTTAAAGACTTCTCCGCTAACATCAAAACATGCCATGTTTCTCAGCTGACTGGGAAGCCTAATTGAATGATAAGGCCAGTCCTCCTACAACCTGCTCCTGTTACAGGCCAGTCACTTGAGCATTTGATTATTGATTGTGTTGGACCCTTACCCCGTTCTAAAGCTGGTAGCACCTACCTGTTAACTGATGTGTCAGGCTAGGATATATCCTGCAGCCTATCCACTTCGCAACATTACCACTAAGTCTTGTGGAGGCTTTGTCACAGTTTATCAAACATTTTGGAATACCTAAGATTCAGAGCGATCAGGGTTCCAACTTCTCACATATTTGCACCAGTCTTGCTACAATTGCTTATAAACATAATCAGGCAATGCTTATGCGCAGAGTCAAGTGGCCCTTGAGCAGTTTCATCAGACTTCATCAGACAGACTACGTTCTAATTCAGTGCAGTACACACGTGACTGGGAAGAGAGGTTACACTGGTTGCTACTCTCTGTTAAAGAACTATCACAAAGCACTGGGTTCAGTCCTAATGACCTTGTTTTTGGTCATGCTGTGTGTGGTCCCCTTACTGTATTAGATGATTGGAAGGTGGTTGGGCCTCCCCCAAATTTGTCATTTTTGTGTTTTCTGACACAGGTTGTATGTATCTTGTGAAATGGCAGCCCATTTCATCCTCTCAGGTGAGGATGAAAAGTTTGTTTGATCGGCGAGCTGAGCCGTGACAAATTTGTCCAGGGGACCAGGTTCTGTCCCTGCTGCCCATTGTCACTTCTCCTTTTCAGGCCAAATTCAGCAGCCCATACACTGTGGTTCGCCAATTGTCCGATCTAACTGATTGCTACCCCTGAGCGCAGGAAGGTGAATCATCTCTGCCATGTCAATTTGTTAAAGCCCTATTATGCTTGTTTGTCTTCTGAATTGGCAAAATCAGAACTGTGCTAAAACTGGTGTGGTTAGTCCTGTTCTTTTGGTGGAATCTGTTGATCTGAGGTCAGCCACTCCACCTTAACATAGTGGCAGTGTGAAGAGGGGGTGCCAGGCCCTAATGGTATTTTGTGTTGTAAGTTGATGGGTCACCTGTCTAATTGTCAAGCAGAGTTAACTGATTTTCAGTCTGTTTACTGACACACCTTCTCGTATATGTTTGGCATGGCATGATATTGGGGATGCTGTCCCCATTAAACAATGTTTTTATCGTGTATCATTGGAGACCCTACGTCACCTGGACTCGGATGAAGTACATGCCTGTTAATGATATCGCTGTACCATTCTCCAGGTGGGCCTCCCCGTGTTTATTGGTGAACAAGCCAGATGGTTCTCTTAGATTTTGCACTGACTACCGGAAGGTTAATAGTGTGACAAACTGACTGTTACCCACTCCCATGGATGGAAGATTGTGTTGACCAGGTTGGTACTGTCCGGTTTGTCAGGAAGTTTGATTTACTGAATGGTTACTGGCAGATGCCTTTGTCATCAAGAGCTTGTGAAATATTTGCTTTTATTACTCCATGTCTTTTCTCCTATACTGTCATGAGTTTTGGCCTACGCAACGCTCCTGCTATGTTTCAGCGTCTTATGAATAGGGTGATCTCTGGCCTTGAAGGCTGTGCTGTTTATCTAGATGTGGTTGTTTATAGTGACCTTTTGGGATCGACATCTGGTGCAGTTACGGACTCTGATTGTTTGGCTGAGGCCTGTCTCACTGAACTTAACCAAATGTGAGTTTGCCCAGGAAACCGCGACCTACCTCGGCAGGGTCGTGTTCTCCTGGTGCGTGCTAAACTGGCCACAATCTGTTTCCACCACCAAGAAGGAGCTGCGACGCTTCCTAGGTATGGTTGGGTATTATCGGGGGTTTGCTTTATCTTCTCCACGGTTGTAGCACCCCTGACTGATCTGTTGAAGAGGGCTGATTTCATCTGGACTTCCTGCTGTCAGTGCTTGAGAAAATGTGAAACTGCTTCTTAGCTCTGACCCTGTTGGCTGCCCCATGATTGGAACAGCCTTTCAACCTATATGTGGAGGCAGGTGCTGTGTCGCTTCAAGCAGGTGTTGAACATCCTGTTAGAATAATTCAACTGATAAACTTTCAGGAGAAATAGCTGTGGTGGAGGCCCTTGCCGTAATCTGGCCTTTGCAGTATTTTGAGGTTTATGTGGGTTCAGGTCTGGTCCCTATTGTGGTTTACACTGACCACAACCTTTTTCCTACACACCATGCTTTCCCCAAATCGCAGGATTATGCGCTGGTGTTTGTTCCTGCAGGCGTTCCATTTGGATGTAAAAGTTGTGGATGTGCTTTCCCATGCACCGATTGAATAGATCTTCGGATGCCTTTGTTGTGTGCTTTCGGTTGGTGGTCTGTACAGGGTTTATCTTGTCCTTCCTGTTGCTCTGGCTTCTGCTCTCCTGTCTCTCGGTCTCCATTTTTTCTCTTAAATTGTTGCTTCCAGGTACCGTGGTTGGATGGGGTCATGGGCATCCGGTGGGCCTCTTACCTTTTATGGTTTGTAAAGAATTGTCTGAACCTTTATTAGTTATAGTTTTTGATCAGTTGTATTTGTGGGGTTTTTTTTCGGTCCTTGTTAGTCCCTGATGTTTATGGGAGGGGGGTGTTATGCCCCCCTCACTCTCCCTGCCTCCGTTTGTGTTTTCATTTGCAGATTAGGGACAGGTGGTGCTGATTAAGTTGAGGCAACAAGTAGCACATGAGTTTGGGATCAACTAGGAGAAAAGTTCCTGGTGCCCAGTCCTGGCTCTCTCCACAAGCACTATTTTGTTTTTATCTGGTTGATTATGTTTTTTGATTAGGTGCACCCTTTAACATTGACACACATTTTACCTTCATCCATGCATCTCCATTACACCCCCCACATGCCTACTTTCACACTTCACAGGTTCATTTGCCTTTGTAGTTTTATACTTTGTGTTATTTAAATATTTGTGTTACTCCTTAACTGCCTATGTGGACTCCCTCGCTTGTCACCATCTAAGAGCCAGGTTGTGACAACTGCAGGGATAGTGGGAGACATAGTAGTGAGCCAAAGACAGCTCTTATTGTGGGTGAGGTGGGTCTTTGGCTTGTCTCTAACACTGACTCAAAGATGCAAATGTGTGTGAATTGTAATTCAACTGGGAGGAAAAACAAGAGCAGACAGGACAACAGTGAGAATGAGGACTGACGTGTAGTCCTCACAGGAACTTGAGGTCTGTCTGTCAGGGGCTTGGAAACTTCTAGACTTTACCCAAGGGAAGAATGTGGGAGATGGAGTGTGGAATTTTGTCAAAGGGGAGGGGCTGACGAGTAAGAGACCTCTCTGCTTTGTTATGATTTCCTGTGCTGTGAGGTCAGATGGCCGCAACACGAGTTTCACACAACTTCAATGGTGCCACACTCGATGTCACTATTTGAGTAATTGTCTTTTCTTCTGACAAAGAAGAAATGCTCATATCCCACCTGTTGAGTCATGTTTGTTATTTTATTTAATTTCTGAAAACTAACTAAGAATTGATGATCCTACATGGTAAATTCAAACAGCTTAGCTCTGAAACAAAAAAAAAAGAAACTCCCACAACCTTTTCCTATGTAACCCAACATTCTACTCTATTGACTTCATCAGAGCCAATTGACAGTGGGAATATATTTTCTATTTAACTAGGCAAGTCAATTAAGAAAAAATCCTATAATGACGGCCAGTTGTGCGCCGCCCTATGGGACTCCGAATCACGACCGGATGTTATACAGCTTGGAATATGTATAGCAAGCGTAAACCTCATGGAATTTACATTTTTCTCTTAGGCAGATTGGCTGCATGTCACTTATGTAATGGTCTACAGTAAAGTGTGCTGACTGCTCACCCATTGGTGATGCCTAACCTACAGTATATCCTGAAAGTCCTATATACAGTATCAAGTTCTGCTGTGGCTTGCAGCAAATAAAACTGTTTGGTGTCTAACCAGGACATCCCATACTCGCATTTCAAAGCCAAGCTGTAAAATACACATCTTTGACTGATACAACTTCAAATTACACCCCCTGCTATGACCTTTATTTAGAATAGTATGTTTGTATGTTTTTTTCTACACAATTTACGTTTCTATAAATGAGAGATGACGCCACAGGTGAAGTTCTCAGCTGTATTCACTGTGTGGGAGATCCTAGGAGGTTTAGGAGAGCGGTAAACGACGGTGGCTAAATGTTTACGTCTAATTTCACACTGGGCAATAAATGAAATGGCAGAGCAGCTAATGACTGACGTAACTGTACTATTTTGATACCGATATTTTGGAACTGCACCTTACTACAGTCTGAATCAATCGAACGTGATGAGAGCAACTTTTCATTGTTCAACCAGAAGGGAACTATGAAATTGAAGCTGCAGGACCACTTAGAGTATTATGGCTGTGTTCATAGTGTGTAAGCCCCTTGGTAGACTGGACAGAATTTCCCCTCCCTAACAGCTGTACGACATTGAGTGGACAGTAATTGCAGGCAGACTGCAGCCCCTCTAAAGGCATGGCAGTAAGCCCCTTTCATAGTTCCAACAGAAGGGAACTATGAAATTGAAAGCTGCATGACCACTTTAAGAGCATTATGGCTGTGTTTATACTGTGCATTCACTGTGTAAACCCCTCAGTAGACTGGACAGAATCTTCCCTCTCTAACAGCTGTACAACATGAAGAGTGTGGACAGTAATTGCAGGCAGACCGCTCTAAAGGCATGGCAGTAAGCCCCTTACATCTCAAGGTCTCTGGGTTTATTTTCTCATGCCTCTGTTCACGGACAGACAAATTAGGAGATAGCTGGCTGATACCCCCCTGCCCACTAACAGCACATTGCCCTGGAGAAGGGGTGGGCACTGCCTGGGAATGGCCTTGAAAGGGTGAGATGCAAGCTGGCTACTAATCTCACATCAGCAGCTCACAGTGTTGAGAGAAGTTTTGTGGTGTTTCATTTTGTGATTGGGGATGCACATGTTTTGGAGTTGCAGTCTGAACTCAAAGAACTCTCTTCTGTTCTGATTTTTCTTCTTCGCTTTTCATTCTCTAGTCTTGAGTAAGGTTGGGGTTTGACTCAGCTGCCACATTTCAGTTTTTCCTCAGATGATTGTTGCAGGACAGCCACATCAAGGACAAACACTGCATGATAGACTATTTGATGACTGATCTCGCAAAGCCAGACATGTCTATGAATATTGCATATCCTCAGACTACTGTCATAACTGTATAGTCTGGCATGGGAGTCTTGTTGACAGTTATGTCTATCATTATAGACAAATGTATGGACAGAACTGACTAGATAATAAATAATGTATCATGATGTACAGTAGCTGGTAAACTGGGGAAAGTACAGTAATATAACCATTGAGCTACAGTATATATGAATGATTATAAACTGGGTGGTTTGAGCCCTGAATGCTGATTGGCTGAAAGCTGTGGTATATCAGACCGTATACTACAGGTATGACAAAACAATCTCTTTACTGCTTTAATTACGTTGGTATCCAGTTCATAATAGCAATAAGGCACTTTGTGGTATATGGCCAATATACTACGGCTAATGACTGTAACTCTGCGTTGCGTCGTGCAAAAGAACAGCCCTTTGTCGTGTGACACACGAGGCTTGTATGGCCTTTATGCCGCATCCAAAACAACTGGGAACTCGGAAATCACCCATTTCGTAATTCTTAGTCGTGATGTATTGTTGTCTCTACCTTCTTGCCCTTTGTGCTGTTGTCTGTGTCCAATGTTTTTACCATGTTTTGTGCTGCTACCATGTGTTGCTATCATGCTGTGTTGTCAGGTGTTGCTGCCTTGCTATGTTGTCTTGGGTCTCTCTTTATATAGTGTTGTTGTCTCTCTTGTCATGATTTGTCCTATATTTATGTTATTTATTTGTTATTTTTTAATCCCAGTCCCCGTCCCCGCAGGAGGTCTTTTGCCTTTTGGTAGGCCGTCATTGTAAATAAGAATTTGTTCTTAACTGACTTGCCTAGTTAAATAAAAATAAATACATTTAAAATATATATATATATATACTCGGGGCAATTTCTAGAGCTCCGACTTGCTGATCTGAAAATCACTGACGTCAGAATTAGATTTTTTTTTCCCGAGTTCCAAGCTGTCTTGAAAGCAGCATTACCAAGAAGTAGTGATGGGTCGAACAAATGGCTCTTCTTGAATGGTATAAGAGCCGTTCAGTTGGCTCCCTAAATGGCACACTGCTACCGCTGCTCGTAGAGCTTAAAATAACGTTTTTCTGCAGATAAATTACAAAATGATTAAATAGTGGGGACAGCGCGTCAATCTGGTCGACGGGCATTTCGAGACTTTTTGGCCCACCGAAAATAGTCGGAAAGCTAATCACTACTAACAAGTTACAGCAGAGCACCCTCATGTGGTCAACAAAGGTACACGCTAGACCAGAATGAACATACCTAAACTGCTTGTGGAAGTCCAACTTCAGAGCTGAGACTATAAATATGTGAGTGTTTTAACAAAACATAGATATCTTCAAGGTTCTAGTGATGCTGACATGCAACAATTACCATAAGTTAAGAATCTTTGTGCACTTCATTAATGTGGAGTTGGTCCCCCCCTTTGCTGCTATAACAGCCTCCACTCTTCTGGGAAGGCTTTCCACCAGATGCTGGAACATTGCTGCGGGGACTTGCTTCTATTCAGCCACAAGAGCATTAGTGAGGTCGGGCACTGATGTTGGGTGATTAGGCCTGTATTCCAATTCATCCCAAAGGTATTTGATTTGGTTGAGGTCAGGGCTCTGTGCAGGCCAGTCAAGTTCTTCCACACCGATCTCGACAAACCATTTCTATATGGACCTCGCTTTGTGCACGGGGGCATTGTCATGCTGAAACAAGAAAGGGCCTTCCCCAAACTGTTGCCACAAAATTGGAAGGACAGAATCATCTAGAATTTCATTGCATGCTGTAGTGGTAATGTTTCCCTTCAATGGAACTAAGGGGCCTAGCCCGAACCATGAAAAACAGCCCTAGACCATTATTACTACTCCACCAAACTTTATAGTTGGCTCTATGCATTGGGGTAGGTAGTGTGCTCCTGGCATCCGCCAAACCTAAATTAATCCGTCGGACTGCCAGATGGTGAAGTGTGATTAATCACTCGAGAACATGGTTCCAATGCTCCTGAGTCCAAAGGCGACGAGCTTTACATCCCTCCAGCCGACGCTTGGCATAGCACATGGTTATCTTAGGCTTGTGTGCGGCTGCTCGGCCATGGAAACCCATTTCATGAAGCTCCCGACGAACAGTTCTTGTGTTGAAGTTGCTTCCAGAGGCAGTTTGGAACTCGGTAGTGAGTGTTGCAACCGAGGAAAGGCGATTTTTTTACTCACTAAGCGCATCAGCACTCGGTGGTCCCATTCTGTGAGCTTGTGTGTCCTACTGCTTTGCGGCTGAGCCGTTCTTTCTCCCAGATGTTTCCTCTTCACAATAACAGCACCTGCAGTTGACCGGGGCAGCTCTAGCGGGGCAGAAATTTGATTAAATGACTTGTTGGAAAGGTGCCATCCTATAACAGTGCCACACTGAAGCCACTGAGCAGTAAGGCCATTCTACAGTCAATGGTTGTCTATGGAGATTGCATGGGTGTGTGCTCAATTTTATACACCTGTCATGAACGGGTCTGGCTGAAATAGCCGAAACCACTAATTTGAAGGGGTGTCCACATACTTTTGTATATATAGTGTTTAATATTCACAGGTGATCAGGCACTGCTCATATCAGGTAAGCAGCTGGAACTTATGATTTATCCACATAATTTCAGTATAGTATAATAGTAAAGCATAGTCTATACTTCACAGAGAGGTGATATCAATTTTGAGAAATAGCTTGAAAAACGAAATATTAGTAAACCTGGTCCTCCACACATTTCCATTTTTTATTTTACCTTTATTTTACCAGTTCGGTCTCATTGAGATGACCAAACTCTTTTACAAGAGAGACATGGCCAAAATAGCAGCACACAAAGTTGCAGACACGTTTACAACGTAAAACACAAAGAACTACAGTTTAAAAAACACCAATTTACACACTGAACAGCAAGATGATTTGGGAAAGTGTGGTGCAACTAGGAGTCAAAATATTGACAGCCCCCCACTTTCCATAATTTCCCATTATAGTGTTAACCTAGCTTTGAACTAATATAAAGGGACAAGCTCCTTTAATTTGGAACTGGAATGTTTTTCTCCGTACGGGCCTTAGGCACAATCACCCAAACACAGTCAAGTGAGCACAGGCGATAGTTTTCATTTGTTTGTTGGACAGAAATGGGAGCTGTTTCAATATGGCCTTATAAATAAATAAATTACCAATGATGTAATCTCCGAAAGAACTAATGAAAGCCAGCCCACTCATATAGAGGATACAGTGATGTGTGAGAGCTTTGGAGTCAGTAATAAACCTCAGCGCCCCATTGTACACAGTGTCCAGCATTCATAATGACTCCACAGGGGCATACATGTACAAGATATCACCATAATCAATTACAGGGACAAAAGTATCAGAAACAAGCCTCTTTCGCACTTCAAAAGAAAAACATGACTTATTATGAAAATAAAAACTAAATTTGAGCCTAAGCTTTTTCACAAGACCTTTGACTTGGGGTTTAAAGGTGAGACACTCATCTATCAAGAAACCAAGTTCTTGTAAGTTGCCACTCTTTCTATTTGCTTGTCCTGCATAGTGACTATACATGGAAGAGTATGAGGTTTCATCTTAGATTTTGTGAAAACCATCAACTGTACATTACAAGAACATAGTCAAAGTAGGGGGCCTGGCTGACCTTAGATCAACAACGGATGCCACTTTGCTATTGGCTGACAAATTGATCGCATCATCAAACACCAGTGTTCCTCCTCTGACCTCTTTCCCTTTCCAAAGGTGACCTGGCCAACCAGGCGTTTGGATGACTTCCTGGCTGCATGGATCTCGTACACAGAGACCACAATGCAGCACGCCCTGATCTGTGGGCCTGGCAAGGTGAACATCATGACTTCGTTGAAGACGGTCACTTCACACAGGGTCTTAGCAGTGGACTTCTGGTGCCGCAGCTTGAACTGGTTGCAGAGGACACTGATCCTGGCATACAACCGAACTAGAGAAATGAAACTAACTGTTTTAAACAATCACCAATCAATCCTACCTGTATCTACAACGCAACAGTATGCAACGTCTGCTCAGTAATGAGTTTATCACACAAGAAAAGTGCCATTTACCTTTGTCTTTTTTACTTTGCTGAGGCAGTGCCCTGATCTTCAGCAGACCCACCTCCAGTCTCTGGAGGGTGTGGAGGTACTTTAGAGAGAGAAGCACCTCTCCAACCATGTCCTGGAAATTGTAAAACTGTATTACTAAAGTCACAGTACACAGACAGGTTTGATATAATTTGGACATACACTCCCCTGTGTATTTATTCGGACAGTGAAGCTAAAAGTTGGATCTATACTCAAGCATTTTGGATTTGAGATCAAATGTTTTATATTTTTTATTTATTCAACCTTTATTTAACTAGGCAAGTCATGAGGTGACAGTACAGAATGTCACCTTTAATTTGAGAGTTTCTGTATACATATCAGTTGTACTGTTTAGAAATGAAAGCACTTTATGTATCTAGTCCCCCCATCTGAAGGTGTCATAAGTATTTGGAACACTTCACTTACAGTGTATTCAATTTAGTCAAAGTTTAGTATTTGGTCCCAAATTCCTAGCACACAATGACTACATCACACGTGTGACTCTACAAACTTGTTAGATGCATTTGCAGTTTATTTGTTGTTTGTGTTTCGGATTATGTTTTGCCCAATATAAATGAATGCTAAATAATTTATTGCATCATTTTGGAGTCACTTTTATTGTAAATAAGAATATAATACACTGCCGGTCAAAAGTTTTAGAACACCTACTCATTCAAGGGTTTTTCTTTATTTTTACTATTTTCTACATTGTAGAATAACTATGAAATAACACATATGGAATCATGTGGTAACCAAAAAAAGTGTTAAACAAATCAAAATATATTTTAGATTTTAGATTCTTCAAAGTAGCCACCCTTTGCCTTGATGACAGCTTGCACACTCTTACCAGTCAAAAGTTTGGACACACCTACTCATTCAAGGGTTTTTCTTTATTTTTACTTTTTCTACATTATAGAATAATAGTGAAGACATCAAAACTACGAAATAACACATATGGAATCATGTAGTAACCCAAAAAGTGTTCAACAAAAATACATGTTGATTTGTTTTACACTTATTTGGTTACTACATGATTACATATGTATTATTTCATAGTTTTGATGTCTTCACTATTATTCTACAATGTAGAAAATAATAAAACAAATTAAGAAAAACCCTTGAATGAGTAGGTGTGTCCAAACCGGGGCGGCAGGGTAGCCTAGTGGTTAGAGCGTTGGACTAGTAACCGGAAGGTTGCAAGTTCAAATCCCCGAGCTGACAAGGTACAAATCTGTCGTTCTGCCCCTGAACAGGCAGTTAACCCACTGTTCCTAGGCCGTCATTGAAAATAAGAATTTGTTCTTAACTGACTTGCCTAGTTAAATAAAGGTAAAAAAAAAAAAAAAAAAAAAAACCTTTGAATGGTACTGTGTATGTAGCAGAAAAGCTGTAAAAAAAACAAAACAAGATAAGTGTCCTCCAAAGAGTGGATGTGTTAAAAAAATAACAAATATATATAACACACTATAAGTGAATTTGTCCAAATACTTCAAATTGGGGGACTAGACACAAAGTGCTTTCATTTCTAAACGGTAAAACGTATGTATGAAAATACCTTCAAATAGAAGATGTTTTAGCTTCACTGTCCAAATAAATACGTAGCGGAGTGTAGGTCCAGATAGATTGTATCATCCACCTTTTGTGGTGTCTGTAGATCCTCCAGTACTTCAAGAGGGTATGAGATTTTCATATCACACAGAGAAACTCTGACCTCTCCCAAGAACCCATGCCTGGAGAACTTATCAAAGTCTCTGACCTGCAGAAAAGAGGAAAGTATTTTGGTTATCTGATTTAATTATCTAATCAATGTAACACTACGTTATGTACCTCAAACCTGACGGTGGTGTGAGGGACATCCTCCTCCTCCATAGAGCAGGAGAACTGGTCCCCAAACATAGGGCTGCTGCTGTCCTTCACCATACGGGACTGCCATTCAGATAGCACACACTGCAGTGAAGGAGAGGACTGCTCCTCCTTATCATGCCTGGCCCATAGCAGCCGAACCCTCACAAAGGGGTCCACACTGCGGCTGAAGTCCCTGACCGGCAGGCCCCGGGCCTCCAGGACGGTGACCACCAGTCTGGACTGCAGCTGGTCATAGTAGAGGGAGAAGCGCAGGGAGCCCTTCACCTCCTCCTCCAGCTGGTTCCCCAGGCCGGGCAGCTCCACATGGCTGCCCATGGACAGGCAACGGCTCAACCTCCGTGCCTCTTCATGGAGCTTCTCCACCTGGGGACCAGATATGGTCATACTGTCTATTTCAGTGCGTTCTCTAAACCACAGCTCACTGACATAAGCCCTCTGTTTGATTTATGTGCATTCAAGAACAGCACGACTGCAAAGATACACACAGAATGTTAGCTATTCATCATAGTAGAAGCTTGTTGCTCCATATTTCAGTGTAGACATAAGACAAAATGGGACAGCGTTCCTTGTAAGTAACAAAAGGAATTAATAGTTACAAGTAATAGAGTGCTTTAACCTTAAAATTAGGCCTCTGGGTTTCCGTGTAGAGGTCTCCTGTCTTTGCTGGCTTGCCATCAGATGAAAGTAAGTCATCCACTGCATTTAATAGAGAATTAAAGCAGCATAACAACTTGTCTCCTGTTCATGAGCCAAAGTCTTATCCCAAAGATATAAGAATTTGCAGTAAAGAATGTTCAGTACTTTAATTATTATTCCATCCAGTTCTACTGTACATTGGTGCTTGACCCATATATGGTTTGACCAACAACCAACTGATAACTTAGATTCATTTTAGTTAACTTACCAGGTTCCTTTGAAGCCTGTGAGCAGTAGCGGTATAATTGCCACACCAGAATGCCCATAGCAATCAGGAAGAGGGTTACAGAGATTCCCAGGATACAGTACTTGACCTCTTCATTGAAGGGCATACGTAGGTCCCCAATAGACAGGTCTACAGTGGGAAGGAAACTCATGTCTCTCTGCCATCTAAAACCCTGCAGAGCAGGATGCCATATCATTTCAGCACTTGTAATGTTCTATTCAAATCATATATTTACCCTGGTGTCCTACAGTATATGCAAAATTAGTGCAATTCTCAATGGTCAAACAACATTCATGAGATCCAGTAACAAACTTTAGACCAGTCTCCTCTATGGAATGTGACTTGAATATTTTCATGTTCGACCCATCATAGGTTCATATTATTAATGCACATTTACATTTTAGAGATACATTTTTTTTGTTAGTGTTGCTGTATAACAACTCTGTCATAACAAGGAAATTATATCAGATAAGTAAACTAAAGATATCTATCATATCATCTGGCTCCCCAATAACATGTTACAGTATTACACATAACATACAAGCACTGTATATATCAATAAAGTCACCCTATATCCTTAATCACTCTATTCTGTCCATTCATTTAGAATTGGCAGATACAAATATACAGTGACACTGGCAAACATCATCTGATAGAGCTACAGTTATGGTAAAAGACTAAACACAATGTGATATGTGTGAAGTAAGAAAATAAGACTTAATACCTTATGACATCATCTGTCTGTCCCTCTCCATTCACTGTCACCTGTGATTCCATTACCATACATTCATCCTCTGGCAAAATGACTTACTGATCCTATCAGTACCTGCCTATTCACCACCTGGTTTAACAGGTCTGATTAGTTTCTAAGGAAGTTTCAAGACTGCCTCGTCTTATTGTACTTTCTCCACAAGCAGCCTTGACATTTGTAGATAGACGGTTTCACATTACTCTCTGGCTCATTGTTCCACCAGCACTATTTGCAAAGCCACTGCTAGATAAGGTTTATCACATGCAGTACCCAAATAGCTGCCAGATGAATGATAAGATAGTGCAAATAAAATAAAACAGGCTTGAATTATTTCAGCATTCACCTAATAGTGTTTGGATAACTAAAGAACAAACAAAAGCATTCTTAACATACGGATGAAAAAGTGTTTTTATCATATCCACTTCCTTGTTCCTCATTTTCTAAAAACTTTTGTGCACAACTTGTATTTCAGATTTATCTAACATCAGAAAAACTCCCACTATGCGTCATATGGGATAACACATGGAATAAATGTTATTTTGTAGGATAATTACAAAATGTTCTAAAGACAAGTAGTACAAATAAATACTCTCCATTACTATTTTGTGTAATAACACCAAAATGCTTTTCATTGGAAAAGAGAGCTGTAAAATGCATCACCCTTTCAGACATAACAGTGGGATATTTCTATATAATGACATAAAGAAGAACCGGATCAGTCACTGCTCAGAAATAAAATATTATAATTGAATATCCTCTTAGTTTGTGGATTACAAAGAAGTCACATGGGAAGTTACTTATCCAAAGCTTTATCTTTTGTTTTATATGTAATGTAAGTGCCTTAATGTGTTTGGACCCCAGGAAGAGGGATCCATAATAAATACAAATACAAATAAGAACAGCTTTCTCAAAGAAAAACAGAATGTCAACTATTTTATTACTTGCCACTTCAACCTGTTGCACATAGACCTATAGTACAATTAACTTGTCTATTTTTAATAACATAGGTTAGGCATACAGTATCAGTGTTACAGCAAATTAAGCTTATGTCATATATACTGAACAAAAACACAGAATGTAAAGTGTTGGTCCCATGTTTCATGAGCTGAAATAAAAGATCCCATAAATGTTCCATATGCAAAAAAGCTTATTTCGATCAAATTTTGTGCACAAATTTGTTTACATTCCTGTTAGTGATCATTTCTCCTTTGCCAAGATAATCCATCCACCTGACAGTGGCATATCAAGAAACTGATTAAACAGCATGATCATTACACAGGTGCACCTTGTGCGGGGGACAATAAAATGCCACTCTAAAATGTGCAGTTTTGTCACACAACACAATGCCACAGATGTCTCAAGTTTTGAGGGAGCGTGCAACTGGCATGATGACAGCAGAAATGTCCACCAGAGCTGAATGTTGAATGTTCATTTCTCTACCATAAGCCACCTCCAATGTTGTTTCAGAGAATTTGGCAGTACGTTCAACAAGCCTCAGAACTGTAGAACATGTGTAACCACGCCAGTCCAGGACCTCCACATCCGGCTTCTTCACTCGTGGGATCATCTGCGATCAGCCACCTTGAAACCTGATGGGTTTGCACAACCAAAGAATTTCTGCACAAACTGTTCGAAACCCCCTCAGGGAAGCACATCTGCGTGCTCGTCGTCCTCACCAGGGTCTTGACCTGACTGCAGTTCAGCATCATAACTGACTTCAGTGGACAAATGCTCACCTTGGATGGCCACTGGCACGCTGGAGAAGTGTGCTCTTCACGGATGAAATCCCGGTTTCAACTGTACTGGGCGGATGGCGTCGTGTGGGCAAGCGGTTTGCTGATGTCAACGCTGTGAATATAGTGCCCCATGGTGGAGGTGGGCTTGTGGTATGGGCAGGCATAAGCTACAGACAATGAACACAATTGCATTTTATCAATGGCAATTTGAATGCACAGGGACACAGTGACGAGATCCTGAGGACCATTGTTATGCCATTCATCCGCCGCCATCATCTCATGTTTCAGCATGATAATGCACGGCCCCATGTCACAAGGATCTGTACACAATTCCTGGAAGCTGTATATGTGTAACGGATGTGAAATGGCTAGTTAGTTAGCGGGTACGCGCTAACAGCATTTCAATCAGTTACGTCACTTGCTCTGAAACCTAGAAGTAGTGTTGCCCCTTGCTCTGCAAGAGCCGCGGCCTTTGTGGCGCGATGGGTAACGATGCTTCGTGGGTGACCGTTGTTGATGTGCGCAGAAGGTCCCTGGTTCGCGCCCGTGTCGGGGCGAGGGGACGGTTTAAAGTTATACTGTTAAATATGTCCCAGTTCTTCCATGGCCTGCATACTCACCAGACATGTCACCCACTGAGCATGTTTGGGATGCTCTGGATCAATGTGTACGACAACATGTTCCAGTTCCTGCCAATATCCAACAACTTTGCACAGCCATTGAAGAGGAATGGGACAACATTCCACAGACCATAATCAAGAGCCTGATCAACTCTATGCGAAGGAGATGTGTCACGCTGCATGATACTGACAGGTTTTCTGATCCACGCCCCTACCTTTTTTTTCAACCTGATCTCAGAGCATTTTGTATTATTCTGTATGTAAATCCAAAACACTCCATTTAGTATATGTTTAGTTTCATATGGTATGTATTAATTTGTGGATGTCCATAACCCATTTCATATTATATGTTACGAATTATAATTCGTATGAAATGTTACATATTTACAAAATGTACAATATGTTACGAATTTGCAAACGTATGATATTGTAATGACCTGACTAGATCATAAAGGAGCAATTGTCCAGACAGAGGCTTGAGTTTACGAATTGACGGTTTATTAAACCAACTTTACACAGGCTACTGTTTGGCCGTAGCCCACGCCAAATAAATGAAAGATAACAACAAGCCAACCGTGACCTTCTCTTGTGAAGCCCAGACGTAAGAGAGAGAATAAAGGCTAAACCTGGTCTTAACTTCCAATGCTCCATCCCCCTGCCCAACCTCCCTCCACGCCACTCCGCCAACCGCCAGGGTGCCCGGCATCAGAACATTCCAGGCATTCACGTGATTGGCAGATAGCAGGTTGATTGGCATGTCGGACCCCACGAACACTGGGCACTGGTAAGTACAACACAACCACCTACTAGCCTAACACATAACTGTCTGTGCGGGTCGCTACAATATGTTAAGAATTCTAGCTAGGTGGCTAACGTTAGCGAGCTAGCTAGGGGTTAGGGTTACGTTTAAGAGTTAGGTTAAAAGGTTAAGGTTACAGTAAGGTGAAGGGGTAGCTAAAATAGTTTGAGGTTAGGGGAAGGGTTAGCTAACATGCCAAGTAGTTGCAAAACAAGCAAAAAAGTAGTAAGTAGTTCAAAATTAGCTAATTAGCTAAAATGGTCTATGATGAGATTCAAACTCGCAACCTTTGGGTTGCTAGACCTTCACGTTATACACCCAACCACCCTAATTTCGCCTTAACCATGTCTTATGTAACCATACTAAACATAAGATTTACATACAGAATATGAAATGCTCTGAGACCAGTTTTATTTTAGGGTATCTGTGACCAACAAATGTATATCTGTATTCCCAGTCATGTGGACTCCATTAATTGGGGCCTAATGAATTTATTTCAATTGACTGATTTACTTATATGAACTGTAACTCAGTCAAATCTTGGACATTTTTGCATGTTGCGTTTATATTTGTGGTCAGTGTAGAACATTACATGATGCAATTGTAGTGTAAAACTGCTATCTAGGTAGTATATTCAACATTGCATAAACGCGCAAACCATCAACTTTATAAAATCGTCCATGGTGATTTTCCAATCATCTGGGTAGTTGCTTCCCGGTATAGTGTAGAAATGAACCAGACGTCCACCAATTACTGACAACACAGGTGATTTGCATTATTGTTATTTCTAGCATAATGGTGGAACATGTTTCATATAGAAGTTAGCATATTTCTCCTGTTTTCTTCTCCACCTTCTTGCCATTAAATCGAGTTAAGGAGGAAATCAACGCCTTTGCAGCCTGAATGGAGAATGTGTCATGTATGAACTGGTCCACAGGAAGTGTAGAAGTGTTTATAATCAGCTGCATGCATTCGCCATCTTCCGGCCTTTGGGCTAGGTTTCTGGCAATAATCTTACCCGGAGCAGTGCTCACATCGCCAGAATTCCACTATTTGCAGACCGAGGCCTCGCCTGGGTCCTGTCACCTTTAACGTTCGTCCCCAAAAATTAAGCGTAACTCACGGTTATTATGAAAAGCCATTAGATATTTTGGCCTATTTCTTCGTATGCACTGTAGTGACTACTGACTCAACAGTACACAACGATTTACTTCAGTGGTTTAGCCTAGTCACCCAATTAAAGGAAGAGGGCGCAATAACCACATCAATAGTAGGTCAACATAGCACATAATGGAAAATAAAATGTAGCCTAAAGTGTGTAATCATTTAGTTCAAAAAAAAGTATTAGGCCTAAAGCACCTTATCCTTTACCATCTGCCTGCCCGAAGATGGTAAGACAAGTTTACCTTCTCACTAATACAGTTCCCTTTGTGCTTGAATCATTGCTGAAAATGAAGAATCTGACATTCACACAAACTGTGCAACCATCTTTATTTTACGGAGAACTTACACTGGTCTGACATTAATGAAATCTGAGAAACTCAGAAGATTACAGTGCACAATCATGATGATCAGATTTGTACCATTCAAATGAACTTCGGTTTAATGAATCTATGACAGATGTGGATAGTGATGTTGGCCAGAAAAAGATCAGGAGTACAGTAGTTAAAAATCTGTGTCTATTCGGAACAGATGCTTCCACCTAATGTGCAAAATAAAACAATTCTAACTCCTGAGACCACATGGTGTCAGAGTCCTGGAACCTCAGAGCAGGTGATTGAAAACCCATTCAAAGCTTCTACTGACATGCTTTAGAACATTTGTGACCCTGCATTCCATAATGTACAAAGTGGAGTCCACCATTAATCTTGTTCTTTCACAACACAAAGTAAAAACCAGTGCTTGGCTTTGAGGGAAAGTGTGTTACAGGGCGCCTGAACTGTGCTTTCCATGGCCCCTCAGAAAAATACACCACAGGAGGCTGCTGAGGGGAGGACTCCTCCTAATAATGGCTAGAATGAAGTGAATGAAATGGTATCAAACATGTGTTTACTGCATTCGATACCATTCCATTTATTTAGTTCTAGTGATGACTGAGCCCGCCCTCACAAATGAAGGTGCCACCAGCAGCCTGTGATGTACAGTACACCACTGAAAGTCAGAGGGCATCTTAAGGATTACATTTGACTTTCAATGATGTTCAAAAAAATCAGAAGGCATGGGAGTAAACGACAATGTGCAAGCAACAAAACACCTTTCATGCTCCTGAAATTGAGAGTTAAGAGTTCATACAGTATACAGCATATATTACACACACTACCGTTCAAAAATTTGGGGTCACTTAGAAATGTCCTCGTTTTTGAAAGAAAAGCCATGTTTTTTGTCCATTAAAATAACATCAAAATTATCAGAAATACAGTGTAGACATTGTTAATGTTGAAAATGACATTTGTAGCTGGAAACGGCAGATTTTTTTATGGAATATCTACATAGGCGTAGAGAGGCCCATTATCAGCAACCATCACTCCTGTGTTCCAATGGCACGTTGTGTTAGCTAATCCAAGTTGATCATTTAAAAGCTAATTGATCATTAGAAAACCCTTTTGCAATTGTGCGCACAGCTGAAAACTGTTGTTCTCATTAAAGAAGCAATACAATTGGCCTTCTTTAGACTAGTTGAGTATCTGGAGCATCAGCATTTGTGGGTTCAATTACAGGCTCAAAATGTCCAGAAACAAAGAACTTTCTTCTGAAACTCATCAGTCTATTCTTGTTCTGAGAAATGAAGGCTATTCCATGCAAGAAACTGAAGATCTCGTACAACGCTGAGTACTACGCCCTTCACATAACAGCACAGACTGGCTCTAACCAGAATAGAAAAAGGAATGGGAGGCCGTGGTGCACAACTGAGCAAGAGCACAAGTACATTAGCGTCTAGTTTGAGAAACAGATGCCTCACAAGTCCTCAAGTAGCAGCTTCATTAAATAGTACTCGCAAAACACCAGTCTCAACGTCAACAGTGAAGAGGCGACTCCGGGATCCTGGTCTTCTAGGCAGAGTTGCAAAGAAAAAGCCATATCTCAGACTGGCCAATAAAAGTTTAAGATGGTTAAAAGAACACTGGACAGAAGGGCAGCATCCCGGAGTCACCTCTTCACTGTTGACGTTGAGACTGGTATTTTGTGAGTACTATTTAATGAAGCTGCCAGTTGAGGACTTTTACATTTAAGTCATTTAGCAGACGCTCTTATCCAGAGCGACTTACAAATTGGGACATTTGAGGCATCTGTTTCTCAAACTAGACACTAATGTACTTGTCCTCTTGCTCAGTTGTGCACCGGGGCCTCCCGTTCCTGTTTCTATTCTGGTTTGAGCCAGTTTGCGGTTTTCTGTGAAGGGAGTAGTATCCAGCGTTGTACCAGATCTTCAGTTTCTTGGCAATTTCTCACATGGAATAGCCTTCACTTCTCAGAACAAGAATAGACTGAGTTTCAGAAGAAAGTCTTTGTTCCGGGCATTTTAAGCCTGTAATCAAACCCACAAATGCTGATGCTCCAGATATTCAACTAGTCTAAAGGCCAGTTTTAATACTTCTTTAAATCAGAACAGTTTTCAGCTGTGCTAACATAATTGCAAAAGGGTTTTCTAATGATCAACTAGCCTTTTAAAATGATAAACTTGGATTAACTAACACAGCGTGCCATTGGAGCACTGAAGTGATGGTTGCTGATAATGGGCCTCTGTACACCTATGTAGATATCCCATTAAAAATCAGCCGTTTCCAGCTACAATAGTCATTTACAACCCTAACAATGTCTACATTGTATGTCAGATCAATTTGATGTTATTTTAGTGGACAAAAACTTTTGAATGGTAGTGTATATAAATAATCTTTCATTAAATGGTACAGTATCAGTGGGAGATGTGGCAGTTGTTGATTGGTAGACAGTGCTCTTCCATTACAACAGCAAAATAACATCCTTAGCACACATTGTGGCTGGCTGATCATCACAATCAGGGACTCCATGCAGCACATTTCATCCCACATAAGACAAGTGCCATGACCCCAGTACCATCACCTAGAAAGGTTCCACTGGCATTAAAGTTGAAACAAAGGTTTGTAGCACCTGACATCTTTTTTGAAAAAGGTTTTGTAAATGAATCCTTAATAAATGAGATGCACATTTCAATACAATTACCTTAAAGAGACAGTATCTTTAGGAAAGAATTTTCTAGAAAAATGTCTTAACCATTATTACTTTGGTGTTCCATATCACAGCCAATAGTTGAGCCCAGTTCTTAGAGACAGGGTGTGCTCAGGCCAAGTGAGAGGACATGCTGCAATATAAGACGTGATTCCAAACAGTGATATTGTGCTTGTTAGTTTTCATTGTCAAGTATGACTTACACAAGATATTTTGAGCTCATGACCACTGCATGCATGTCTGAGGGAGGGTAAAAAAAGATTCAAGAATTCCATGGATATTTTTTCAGGGAACTGCACATTTAAAAACCTAGTCACAGATAGTCCAACATACAATATCTAGACAATGCCAACAGAAAATGCCAAATAAAAAGTAACCCTATGGTATCTTATTACTTTTGAGTCTTCCCTAAAGGAAAGCAGAGGAGAGGATTAATTTACATAAAAGTTGTTTTGTTTTTCTTGTCTGAAGCTACCGCCCCTCTATCCTCTGGTGGTGACGATGGTGTGACTCCTGGTTAGCCATCTCACTTGGTCACTGCATGGATACCTTGTGCAAGGTAACCCACATTGCCAGAGGTGACGCCAGCCATGGAGATACGCCCATCCTTTGTCATGTAGACGGAGAACTCCTTTGTGAGGCGCGCCACCTGCACAAGTTGGAATAGTTACTCATTACGACTCATCAACTGCATATTAAGCAATTTAATATCTAGACAGATACTTATAGTATAGCCATGTTCAATGTTTCATCCAATGATTCCTTACCAGTAAGTAACCCAATGGAAATCACATACTATATTATATTATGAGACAGTGTAGAGTCTCAGCACACAGTTACTCTACCTGTTCAGGCTTCAGCCCTGTGAAACAGAACATGCCAATCTGGTCAATGACGTGCTGCCAGTTCTGAGTGGAGCCCTCCTTCTTCAGGTTGGCCACTAACAGCTCCCTCATTGTGATGATGCGGTTAGCCATGCCATGCACCTCCCCCAGCCTAGGTAGAGAAGAGCCGTCACTCAGCTGGGCCCGTATCATGTTGGCTATGGGACAATTGAAATACGACTCTTCGTGGATGACTTACTCACCACTCTTTGTACAGGTCTGGAGTATTGAGGATGGTGGCAGCGATGCGTGCCCCGTTCATGGGAGGGTTGGAGTAGATGGGCCGAATGAGGATCTTCAGCTGGGACTCCACACGCTTGGCCTCCTCAGCATCCTTACACACGACAGTGAAGCCCCCAACACGCTCACCTGAAGACATCACACACCACCACACAAGGCATGTTGATTATGCTTATAAATATGGTATTTTGTTTTCCCCAAAACATTATCCTCAAATTTGACCAATGCAATTATCATAACTCACCATAGAGACCCATGTTCTTAGCAAAAGACTGAGAGAGCACAATGTTGTGGCCTTGCTCAATGAAATAACGGACAGCCCAGGCATCACGGTCAATATCACCACTGGCAAAGCCCTGGTAGGCCATGTCAAAGAAAACTAGGAGGTTCCTTTTCTGGAAGAGAAAAACATGAGAACTTGTTATGTACAGTACCGTCAGAAAGTATTCACAGCCCTGGACTTTAAAAATTAAAACAAACGACTTTGAATATCCCTTTGAGCAGTTATTAATTAAACTTTGGATGGTGTATCAATACACTCAGTCACTACAAAGATAGAGGCATCCTTCCTAAGGAGAGGAAGGACACCACTCAGGGATTTCACCGAGAGGCCATTAGAACAGTTAGAGTTTAATGGCTGTGACAGGAGAACACTAAGGATGGATCAACAACATTGTAGTTACTCCACATTCTTTTATTTTACCTTTATTTAACTAGGCAAGTCAGTTAAGAACAAATTCTTATTTTCAATGACGGCCTAGGAACAGTGTTGTTCAGGGGCAGAACGACAGATTTTTTTTAATTTTCTTTTTTTACTACTATACTAATCTAAATGACATAGTGAAAAGAAGGATGCCTATACAAAATAAAAAAATTCCAAAACATGCATCCTGTCTGCAATAAGGGACTGAAATAAAACATACAAATGTGGCAAACAAATTAACTTTATGTCCTGAATACAAAGCGTTATGTTTGGGGCAAATCCAAACACAGCACATCACTGATTACCACTCTTCATATATTCAAGCATAGTGGTGGCTGCATCATGTTATGGGTATGCTTGTCAAGAACTAGGGAGTTTTTTTAAAATAAAAAGAAACATAAGAGCTAAGCACAGCCAAAATCCTAGAGGGAAACCTGTCTCAGTCTGCTTTCCAACAGACACTGGGGAGACAAATTCACTTTTCAGCAGGACAATAACCCAAAACATAATGGCCAAAATATACAATAGAGTTGCTTATCAAGATGACATTGAATGTTCCGGAGTGCCATAGTTACAGTTTTGACTTAAATCTACTTGCAAATCTATGGCAAGACTTGAAAATGGCTGTCTAGCAATGATCAACCACCAACTTGACAGAAATTTTAAAAGAATAATTTGCAAATATTGTACAATTCAGGTATGCAAAGCTCTTAGACTCACAGCTGTAATCTGCTAGTGCTGAGCAATCAATTTAAATTTCTGTAATTTTTTTAGTTTTTAAACAACTAATTGACCAAATGTCAGAAATTATTTGAACTCCATTTCGTTCTGTTTTTTTTCCTGTGAGCTCAATGCGCACATTGCAGTTTCTCTAGAGATAAATCATATCCAGCCTGAACTCTGCGATGTAGTAGGGAGTTGTTGTTTCCAACAGGGCAATATTCTATGGTTTAGTGTATAAAACGTGGTAATTAACTACAATGACCATAATCCACTGCACATCTACTTGTCCGGTCTGTTTCTTTTATGCCTGCTACGGAAGAGGCAGAAGAATGCATGATCGTGAGGGGATAGAGAGCAGCTGTTGCTTTCCTAATCTATCGCTAACCAGGGCTTGTACACAGTGGCAAGTCAAGGACTTTCAAGTACCTTTTCAAGCACTAATATTTATTTTCAAGGACCATCAATTTGCAAGTTTCTATACGCAATTGTTTCTAGTCGCCACAAGATGGCAGTATATCGCCACAACTTCATGAAAAACCCCAACTAACTTACTATTTATTATTCATCACTACCTTACAAGTTCTACTCAATATGTTTCACTAGATACATGAGTGGTAAGTCAGTACTGATGATGTTCACCGATTTCCTTATATGAACTGTAACTCAGTAAAATCTTTGAAATTGTTGTGTTTATATTTTTGTTCAGTGCACATATTACATTTCTTTATATTTAAATAGTCTTAATATTTCACTACATTTTAGGTCCACCTTAGTTAACTATAGAATGTTGTATTCAATACCCATTTGAAGAGAAAAATGTTGTTTGATAAAATTAAAGATTCTCTCAGGGGACACTATTTCAATTTAAGGGGACAACATGGGTCCCAGACCCCGAGTTGGGGAACCATTGTACTACTAACCTCTCTCCCTGCTTGATTCAATGTTTCCTCTCTCTGTGTATCTCCTTTGCCTCCTTCAGCCTGACTCACCACTTGTCTGTCTCACTACTCACTGTAAAGAAAATGCATTTTGTTATGAGAATTTATAGTAGTCCATATTTTGATTATAGCTAGCTTAATTTCAGTCAACTGCTCCTGCTGAGGTCAGGCTCAGTTCAACGTTAGCTTCTAACTTCATCCTTCTAGCCATCTAGTTATAGCTAGCTAACTTGATAACAGCCAGACCCCTTATACTACCTAGCCAGCTAGACATCGGACTGAAATATCGACTATTTACCAGTTGTACACTCATTCTCAGAGTGAGGGGTTTTTTGTTTTGTGAGATGTCTGTTGACACGGCATGAGGCGAGGGATGTTTTTTTTTTTTAACTACAAAAACCACTGTCGGCGGCGTCTCTCTACCACTTGCCACTGTAGGTCTGGGCTGAGGTAGTTCGTTTCACTTCTCGGCCTCTGTCGTGGGCGGAGTTTCCCATCGGACAGAGTGGTGAGTGAATGCACTGCTAAAAAGGCAAATCCGGGGGAGCAGGAAACATAACGAGCATACATGAATCATTCATGATTCCACTCGTTCACATAGGTAGGCACGATTAGAACTCAGATCAAGAAGCCTTCTGAGCGTTGCTCAACGCTGGGAACGCAATAAGTGAGTAAATGATCAATAAAAAAAGGCGAGTAAATGCTATTTCACAAATAAAAAGGTGCGTAAGCAGCATTTACCCTCTACTACATCCCTGGGTGGGTCTGGCAAAACCATTCATAGAAATCTAGATCCCGCAGTCAGGGTTGAATCTACATTTGCCCGGCATTTAAGCACCTCAAGCAACTTGCACGAACCCTGCTCCAACTGAAAATACATGATCTAAGTGATTGATAGTTGGTATTCAGCAATCATAAAAGTATGCTTTATTTACCTTGAAGAACTACAAAATAGCGACTTTGTCACAGCATATGCAGCAGGTCTATAGAGATGATGATGACTTGGAATTAAATAAATAAACAAATGTAATACACACAACAACTGAAATATGTTAAGCATTAAAGAGCAGTCACTATCATCATGGGAGTTTTATTAATTGTGTTGTTACAGCATTCAACCTAAATAATCGAAATCCGTGATTTTTTATTTTATTTTTTTAATCGAACTGACCTCAAAAAGCACTGATCGCTGCCAAAGGTGATTCTAACATGTATTGACTCAAGGTGTGAATAATTATGTAAATGAGATATAGGCATTTCATTTTCAATAAATTTGCTAAAATCTCTAAAAACATGTTTTCACTTCGTCGTTATGGGGTATTGAATGTAGATGGGTGAGATTTTTGTAAAATATTGAATCCATTTTAAATTCAGTCTAACAACAAGATTTGGATTCAGTCAAGGGGTATGAATACTATCTGAAGGCACTGTATTTTGGCCTGGTTGGTGGATAATTAGGTTTCATAGGGCTACTGGGTCATTCCACCAATTTAATACATTTTTTGTAGTAGAAAAAAACATTTGTTTCACCTAATTTTAACATTGTCATAAAGAGCATGTGTTCAACATAATAAAAAAACTAATTTCAGTGTAAACTTAAAACGACTAAAACCAGATATAAAGTATGTAGAAAAGATAATGACCTATATATTTTTTTATAATATAATTTTTGAGAACTAACAATCACCAAAATAAAATCTAGACAGTCAGGGAGAATGTAAAATTCCCAAAACAATGAAGTTAGCCGTATTGATTTAGTTTTATATTTAAGCAAAAGAACACAGCAATAGCCATGGAAAAATTCATAAAATTGCAGGAAATTAGCTTTAAAACTGCAAAATTAAGTATTGCCACTCTACGGAGAAATGTGTCGAATTGCAGGAAATGGATTTTAAAATGCTAAATATTCTACACCGCCAAGATAGGGGCCTCAAATGTTTTCTCAAATTCAGCAGCCCACCAACTAAAACTGTAACAGGGTTGACTTTTCATCTTAAAATCAGCCATAAATCCTCTTGTGACAAGGGGAATGGAAACTTGTTGTGTGCAACAGAGGGGCAATTGAATGCAAGCTTCATTGCCCAAAAATTATTGTTAAAACATTTCTAGCCTGTTAATCTATGGGTAACAGGTTTGATGTGTTATTCTCGACCCGTTCCGTTTCCCACCACAAAACACCAGAAAATGGGCAAAAAGAGTAGAACCAGCTCACCTGCTTTTACACCATGATTTGACTATCAGATGTTCAAGTTTCTTTTAAAACAATTTTAAAAAAGGAATAGTTTTACCATATTAAAAGGAGAGTTCAGTTCACTTAACAGGGTTGACCTTAAAATTAGGGACAGGTTTTTATTTTACCTTAAAATTAAATCACATGAAATGTTGGGGTTAAGTGGGTTAAAATCTTCCTAGAAGTCACAGAGGGACATGTCAAAACTCTGAATTTTGGCACTTTAGCAAGACAATATTCATATAAAAAATCTGATTTAAAAATGTGTTCACGTTGTCTATATTAAAAAGGGCACTTCATTTAATATAACAGGCTTTTCAAAGTCTATATTTGTGCACAATTTCTACCTAAAATATCAAAGGGACGCAAAAGGCACTCATTTCATGGAACGACCCTACTACATCACTTTATATTCAGTTGTGTTTACCTTCACCAGGTTAGCAATCTCCTTCCACTGCTCTGGCCGAGGGTCCACTCCTGTGGGGTTGTGGGCACAGGCATGAAGCATGATGACACTTTTCTCAGGAATTTTCTGAATAAGAGGAAACAATAACATTTGTTTATCTATAATCCAGCAGTTACTTGGAGTACACATTGATAGGAAGAGTACAATGTGTACACATTAGTAGGGGAAGATTAGGCTTCTGTGCCATGTCTTACAGAGATGTCATTCAGGGCTCCCTGGAAGTCAAAGCCACAGGTCTTTGGGTCATAGTAGGTGTATGCCTTCAGTTGCATCCCAGCGTCTCTGAAGATGGGTGTATGGTTCCCCCAGGAGGGCTTGGGCAGGTACACGTCCCTGGCCTCTGTATGGAAACGGGACTGAGGGAGGGGTGCAGGAACAAATAGAGTGGGGAAAAGAAGAGACTTTCATTCATTAGCATTCATGATGATGGTTAGATCTGTAAAAAAGCAAAAGGATCAGGGCTCTTACCAGGAAGTTGGCTCCGATTCTCAAGGACCCAGTTCCAGAAATAGTTTGGACAGTGATGTTCTGGGAACAAGGAATAAACAACACACAGTCAAAATAAGGCTTCTAAAGCTGTGCTGTAGAATGTGGAATCAGGATGTCTGAGGTTCCAGGAAAGGCTCGACTTACCCTGCCACTCTCGATAACCTCATTGTTGTCTCCCAAAGCCAGCTTGGCGCATGCCTTGGTAAAGTCCCCCAGACCACCAATAGCCAGGTATTCTTTGTCCAGCTTCTTTGCAGCAATCTGAGCTTCAGCCTAAGAATACAGAGGGTAAAAGTCAAGCCAAAGTCTGTTGTTCTCTGTGTCAAAGTGATTGTAAGCAGCTAGGCTGACGTCTTTTTAACTTATAGTCTCATAAAATTTGGCTGATTCTCATGTTATAAGGTTTATAATGACTATCATCATCAAGCAGTGATTGAACACACCTTGCGAACACAGCTGAGGACATATGGTTTGCCCTGATCATCACGGTATGCTCCTACACCCAGATTAATCTTCTTAGGGTTGGTGTCACGCTTGTAGGCCTCTGACACCCCCAGGATGGGGTCAGGGGGACCCATCTGCACCTCGGACCACCATGAACTGAAACAGTTGGAGAGGGAGATTGAACCATCCCGTAGAAGATAGAAAGGGTAAATCACAGACTTGCATCAACTCAATTTACACCAGATTAAGTAGTCTGATACCTTTGCACTAAGTAGGATTTGATCCAAATTAGGTGGTGGTAATCCCCTAGCAGTCTGAAGTTGATTAAGCTAGTCTGCTTTCACACACAGGAATGTTGGGTGTGGCAGCATCAACAACCAACCACTAATGTTGCAAGGATGACTGTCATAGGCTTACATCAATGGCTTCATTTGATGGGTCTACCTTTCTTTCAGTGGTCAGCTAGTCACCAGCAATACAGTAATGAAACATGCTTGAAAAGCACTACATGCCCAGCTAGCTCGTTAGTGTTTTGTGACCTTGTTAGTTTTCTACACATTAAAGTCAAATATTTCTGACAGTACTAAAGCTGTTTCAACTCCTCCAACTGCATGTAGTTACTATAGCTGTGGCTATCTGGTTACCAGTTAGCTGCCAAAACACATCGTTGGATCCTAGTTTAGTAACGTTAGGTTAGCTTGCCAGCTAGCTACTGAACAACCTTGGTTGGTGGCGAGGTTGCAAATAGCCAACCAGCCACACAAGGCCTATGAAATCAGTTAACTAACGTTACATCATTGGCTACTTTGCTAATTACCTGGACATGGCTGTGAAAACCAGCTAGCGAACATGCTATTTGTCTTGAGATAGCTAGCAAGCAACCTGCTCCCTTTGAGGGGAAAGACAAAGGGTCGTTCGTCTGCTAGCTAGCTCTGCACTGACTATTTGTCTAAGGCTGTCAGCTAACGTGCTAGCTAGTCAATAAAGCTGTACTCTCGGAGCACATTTTACCTGGCACGAATGGAGCGCACACCCAATGGAGGGTGTACCCAGACGGTAGAAATGATCTTGCTAGATTTCAACAGGGCCATTGTTGGTACTCAACACAACACGCACGGAAAACCGTCTCCTGAGTTCCCACACACTGTACTACGTAGCTCTGCTGTCAATTGCTGCACAGAAGACTAAACTCTTCTTCGTGGCGCTTTTGAGTGCCCCGTAGGTTTGGGAGTAGCATGTGATACATATTATTGCCCACTTGGTGGCAATACAACCCCATAGTAATTTATCAAATACAAGGTCTCCATACAGAAGATTTCACAGCCCATACGGGTTTGTAATGCTATTGTATTTATTAGCCCACCCAGTGTACTTACTTTAAATGTTGACATCTTAAATAAGTTGATAATCAGCTCTTTATTGTCATTAAATATCTCACATTCAAAGATCGATTAGGTTATACAGAGCACAGCCCCAACGGCAATCAAGCATGCACAGCCTTACCTGGAATGCTTTATTTGTTGGTTGCATTCACTGAAAGTGTTACCATTGAAAAATAAGGTTTCTAACAAAGCAATGCAAATGATTACTGTAGCTTACCATGTCCTGTCATTGCACAGTGTCTTTCAGTGCTTTATCACTCCATTTTACAAAAAAATGTATCCTTATGATCTAGAATATTAAATGCAATATTAGTCCATCGTTTATAACTGTGAAATAGATGTGTGGGAATGTTTGTAATTGCAATAAATGTAGAGATTCCCTCAAATGTAGAGACTCCCTCAATTCAAAGGAGAGATTTTTCTATGACTGAGTGATGACATTGCAGATAACATTTTCATGCAGGAAGGACTAAGTGCATTCCGCTGTGTATAGCAAAAGTGAGGTGTGAGTTAGGGTTAGTGAAGCAAAAGTAAGTGTACCTCTATCTGCGAGAAGCCTCTCCCTTTCTTCGCCCATCTTGTATTTCTAGCTTACCATCACCCACACGACTTCCTCTCCTGTCTGCTTCTATATTAGTCTGCCTCTCCTCTCTGATTGAAACAGCAAGTCTGTTGGAAAGGCCATTTTAATATTGTCATCTACAATCTGTGTGGAAAATGGAATGGATTTTAGTAAGTATAGCAGTGGAAAAGCTCTGATAACACAATCAATGAATGTGTAAACATAATCGAAGTTGAGAGAATATAGACTACTCCTGTTATATTATTGGATTCCCTTGTTGCCTTTGTACGGCACCATTATTATTTTGTATCTTGTATCTCACCACACAAGAAGCTATGTGTTGGGATGGCCTAAGTCCATAGCAAATGTATTGCATTGCATTATGGGTTTGTGGGAGGATAGTCCCTTAGGATAAAGACTGGTTTGCCTGTGTGCAATTATCAATGATGCAGTGGGAGGCTTCGAAATGCCTATGTCATGTGCTGATGGCATGTTGTCAGTGTTAGATAACATTATTGACTTAATTTACCATTTGTTAGTTGTCCTGGGCCGGTTCAGTGATTATCACTGGAAATGGGCCAGGCCTCAAAATGTTCCCAATATGGTTTGTTTTAATTGGGCATTGCCTGCATCTGTCTATCAGCTTGCCCCTTCCCTGTACATATATACATATTTCATTATTTAAACAATCTTGAGATTAAGATTTTCAAACTTGTTTGTTTTACTCACAGGACCATCCATGTGTAGATCACAGGCGGCCGGTGGCACCTTAATAAGGTGAGGACGGGCCCATATTAATGGCTGGAATGGCATAAATGGAATGGTATCGAACACAAACACATGGTTTCCATGTGTTTTATACCATTCCATTGACTCCATTCCAGCCATTACTATGAGCCGTTCTCCACTCAGCAGCCCCTTATGCAGATATAAATTATTTTGTAGTATATTGTACAGTAAAAAGGTTAATTTGCAAATAGGTTCAGTATTTATGTCTTAGTCACCAGAGTGTGTATTGGTGTTTGTGTGTGTGGTACTCAGTGGATATACTGTAGGGATTCTAGGCAGGGACATCCATTCGATGAGTTATTTAATTCACTGGAGCTATATTTAAAGAGTACATCAATAAAACACCAAGTTTCCTTTCATACAATATATGTTTAAATAATGAAAGGTATCGTCATGTATGAAACTGTTCTCTCTTGTTCTCCTCTCCGTGTGTCTGATATCTAGTCATAATATCAGTTATTAGTTAAGATCAGGATGGTGATTGCAGATTCAACAAAGCTAAAACACGGCTATGTGAATCTTAAGGATATTTTAACATACAGTAATAGCATACAATAATAGCGTACAATAATATTGTATCATAGATTGTTGCTTTTGTTCACTCTTTTCATTAACATCCTTACATGTGAAACCTATATGGAGATAAACCTGGTCATCATGAATTTGGAATACCTCTTTCCAAAGGAGACCTTGATGGGAGGTGCCCATGCAGATAGTAAATTGAGGTAGCACTCTGACTAAAAAATATACAGTATACTAATATGGTCTGTTAATAAGCATCTCATAGAAATGACTACAACATAACGCAAATGCTCATCTCTGTGCATTGCACATTGGATAAAAAAGCCAGTCTTTTTCTGCAAAACATGGCTTTCGATTAAATATTTAAATAGTGATTATTAATTGATAGGAATTTCTACAAGCTCTGCTGTGAGAGAGGGAAGTTTAACTGATGAATTATTGAACTTGTTTTAAAAGCATCTGCACACAATTAGAGAGGATTTTTACTAGAAATATGAAGTCGTGCTTCAGAAATACCGATAGAGGAAATTTAGGAATTTATACAAGTATTCTCTTGTCTGGTTACCAGTCTTTTTAGCTAACATTCCACTCCTTGCCACTCCTGTCATTTGCCAAAAACCGGAGTGGCAAGGAGTGGAACGTAATACCTGAACAGAGACTGCAACCAGGCTAGGTATTCTCTTGTAATTATAAAAAATGTGTGAGTGTTTCTGTGTGTGGTTGCAGTACCTCCCTGATATCTGGTAATGACAGGGCTCTCTTTATTTGCTACTCATACACCAACTTAATCTTTATTAATACTAATTGATGCTAACATAAAAAGTCAATATTCAATTAAATGGATTATCAACATTTTTAACAACCGGAGTACTATACCAGATATTTTTTATGTAAATCCCAAACACAAGGAGGTGTAAGGTGTGTGTAAGACCAAAAACAACGGAGAGAATCTTAATCGTAATATATATTATTTAATGCTTTCTATAACATCCTCATTATAACAGTATCAGCCAGAAAACGCAACATAAAACATCTAAATGTAACAGGGTAATAATATAAGGATGAAACACCAGATTATATACATAGACAAACTAGATGGTAATTTTCCATGAAGAAAACTTGTGGGACTTGCTTTGACTCTTAAAGTATTTTTGTGGTAGTGGAAGAAGTTTAAAACATTTTAATTAAACTAAGCAGTTAAATATAGTCAAAGCTAAATGTAGTAAAATAATTGGTCTGCTTACTTTGAAATACTACTTTATCAACCTTATTACCTTGGATTATGGGGCAGTTAGATCACACATTTCTTTAGAAATAACTACATCCAGACTACACTTTTATACACTCTCTTACTTGAATATCACGGTATATGACAACTGTAATAACAGATTACAGAAGATAATGAGGCATTGTTGAAGTTTTAAATAAAACCTAACTGTATTTTTTCACAACATATTTGGATGACAGCAGGATGTTCATTAAGTCCTCTCTGGGCTGGAGGAGGATAAATGGGAAGAGGGACCCAGAAAGGGGGAACCCCTTCCTTCAGAGCCCCTCTGCTCCCAGGGGCGGACACAAGTTAACTGAGCATAGCATACATCTGATAATCATTATTTGAAATGCAATTGTAGTTTAGTTTTTTTTACCATGAGCATGTAGACAGTTAAAAATGTATTTTGCTTTCACAACGTATTTTGACTTTTGCTTACTTACAGTAATATGAAGGAAGAACTAATGCAAGCAGTGAAATGTGATACCAATGTTTTGGTCAAGATTCATACCTGAGAGATGTCTGAAGTGAAAATGCAGTACACATGGTTGTGATAGCTGAAGTACGTCTGCAGCACACCTGAATGGAGGCAACGTTGTGGATGAGAAATGAACACTGGATTCAGCCTGGTATTCTTTTCTGTGGTAGCAGCTTGTATCAACCGTGCGTACCCTCTATCATGAAACAATGTCAAGATGGGCTTGCTTTACCTGGATAGCAGATCCTTGTTGAAGTCGCCACAGACGATGATCGGTTCAGTGCCTTTAAACTATGACAATGGAAGGAGTGTGTGTGTGTGTACTGGTTTTAATGTGTTTATTACTTCTTACCTGTATAAAATTATAATTTTGGCACTTCAAACAGACTAAGTAAGCAAGGCTATTAATGCTCAGTGAGACCATATGTTGCTGTGGTAACCAGGGAACTTTCACTGGAAAAGTTACATAACAGTGGGAAGTTAGATGAAAGGAAAACACCACTCAAAAATATATTTTGGTATTTGTTTCATTAGTCCACTGTTGATAGTCTAATTTGTTTTGCATGTCAGCAATCAAGTTTTCAAGCTTTAAAACTTTCAAAATACAGAAAGTGTCACAGTATGATATAAAACACATGACACTTTATGCATTTTGAAAGTTCTATATCTCGGAAACTTGACTGCTGATATGCAAAACACTTTGGGACTGTATCAACAGTGGACTAAAGAAACAAATACAAAAATATACAATCGTTTTTGAGTGGAATTTTCCTTAATGAAAGCAGTTGATACAATTACTTAAACAGCTTTACCTCATGATTGGTAGAAGCTATTCCTTTTCTGATTTCAGATTTGAAAACTGAGAATTAGAGGCAGTTTTCATATGCTCTGCGTTTTTGTCTAATTTGTTGGAACTGCGTTTACTGAAACACATGTACGTTTGATTGGTAGAATATAAGTATGTTCTAATTTCAGTTTTGAATATCAGAAAAGCAGACTTAGATATTTCATATGTGCTATGTTTTTTTTCAAATTTGTTGGGAAAGTGGTCTAAGTAGCTGATTGTGTCAAAAGTGACATTGTTTACGCCGAATAGAATACGTCTTTATCAATAAAACGTCACAATAAGGTCCAGAGCGTTCAATTTTCCTGCTGGGGGGCAAGGAGACCCATGCTCCGGAATTGTTAAATAAATGTTAACTATTTGGCTGTAATGTCATCACCTCTTGAAGAGCATAGTCAGAACTACACATTTCCGATTATTCCATGCAAAACAATTACGCACATTTTAGCTCTATCATCTGAGTTATACAGCAAGTAACTGCATCCTTTTCATGATCAGTAAACATTAATTGATCATGTAATTTCAGATATGTGAGGGTAACCTCACGATATCTTTCAATATTGGATATTTGAGTTTTAGAAAATCAACGTGAACTATACCTGACAAGTATGACTGGTTCAGGTTAATTTCCCATCATTTGTGGGATCTGCCTATCAAGCAGCAGAAGGGCGCATTTGCCGATGTACTGTTAGCTGATGTTTACTTTGCAAGCTACCGTACTGATATAAATGTTGTACAGTTGTCTAAACATAGTGGTAAGTGGACCTAATGTACTTTTTTCCTCCAACCAACATAGTCCTACCTAGCGAAGTTAGCTAAAGTTATCCCCTTTTCAACAGTGTTTTTAAGAATGTTAAATCACGATTGCTGCTGACAGACATGATAGGCTACATTGACTGATGGACAACGTCAAATTGGTTAGCTAGCTAATAACACATCACGTCAATATGGCTAGTTAACAAGCTAACTTTCAGGGGATAAACTAGATGGCTATATCCAAATATTGCTTGATTTGCTTGCCATCTATAGGGGGGATGCCAGTAGTCCAACTGACAACTTTACCAGGACGAGGATTTACCGATCTAAAGCTCGTTCCAAAAGCCTAATTTCTGAGGAAGCAAGGCTAGATGACACGTTGTTTGCTTAGCTAGCTAGCCAGCTACTTGCCAAATGGATAGGCTACCCTCATGTATCTTAACATACATGATCGATTGATGTTTACTGATCATGAAAAACATGCAGTTACTTGCTCTATAACTCTGATGATACATTAATGTGGAATAATCGGAAATGTGTAGTTCTGACTATCCTCTTCAAGATTAGATTATATTAAAACCAAATACTTGTAACATTTACCCCTTGAAAACGGCACGCAGTTGTCAATGGTTTTAGCGGAGTTGAGGGTCTCCTTGCCCCCCAGCAGCCAAATCGAATGCTCTGCACCGTATTGTGATGTTTTATTGATAATGACCTATAGAATATTGGTGTCACAATGGGCCCCTTTAGAATGTTGAGGAAATCCCTTGAAAGTTGATGGAGAAGGATAAGAAAAACAAAAAGCTTAATAGTTTAAACAAGTATAAATGTTATAAAAAAGTTGTATACTAGCACACTATTCCAGGCCTGTCTACGCGTTTTAAAGTTTCTAGCTTAAACTGTGTAATAGGTGTAGGGTTCTAAATAATAACTATAAATTAGAAATAATTATTGCTGTCGCAAGTCCCATTATGCAAGGCCCATTAATAAAAAGTCAGAAGTATGACAAAGATTTAGAGTGGGACGTTTGCTGTCGCAAGTCCCATTAAAAAGGTGGATTCGGGAGAAAAAGAGAGGAGGAAAGTCAAACCAAGCATTGAGAATAAATAATCTTATCATATTCATTTTCATTCCGCTCCTGTTCACATTGCAATCATAATTAGCAGAAGTACCTTTTATTATCTTTATTCGTTTAGTTAAATGTAGAGTTTAGGGATTGAGCCGAAGGCAACTTCAGAGCTGGGTCAGTCTGTAGGGACGAGTGGGGACAGGGGTCATGAGGGAGAGCTGGTTTGTGCTTCTCAGTGCACATTCATTCAAAACTCATAAAGGGAATGCCCGGCACATGCACCTGGTTACAGTCGTCAGGCAGCTGGAGGTGGGTGTGATCTGGGGATGGACAGATAGGGTCATGAAGGTCAAAAAACAGACGGTGATGGTTGTCAGGGTTCACAGCATGGGCTCCCTGCAGAGCACAATCTCCAGCTCGGAGCGGTACAACTTGCCCCCGTCCGACAGGGCCATGATGCTCTTCTTGTAGCCAGTCAGGTTTTTGGTGTCCACCTCCTGAGAGAAGACAAGACACCCTTATCCATACAGGTGCTTCTGTAATGATGCATTAGAATGAGAGATTCAGCATTATGGAGAATTGAGAGTTAAACTCCAAACCTTCAATATTATCTCACCTTTTTGTTCTTTTCATAGAGGTCACGCAACAGAGCATCGAGCTCCTGCTCATCAATGTAGCCGTTTCCATCCTGGAAGGAAGAAGGGAAACGTATCATAAGCCTGCATTAGAACCTCTCCCAATTCCTAGCTTTCAATGGAAGTTTAAAAAAGTACACGCCCCTTGACATTTCACTCATGAATCCAAAATATGTATTGTATATGGCTGCTCAAGAGCAATAACTTTAAATGCATAAGGAGATATTATGGAGAGGAAGGGCCATGGCACTGAAGATACAGTGGTGTTGTGTTTCTTTGGGAATGGGGGAAACAGGCTCTCTTGGTTGCGGGCTGTCAAAAAAGTTTTCTTTTTCAAAGCTGTGCATTTACATTTTGGCACTGTAGCCATGTTAGTTTTCAGTTGACCTGGTGTGCTTCTTACTCTCGCCAGTCTTTTTACCCATAATTCTATAACAGTGACAGCGGCTGCCAGTGATTCAGCTGCAGGGGGAGGTTGAAACAAACACTGAAATAATTATGCATGTAAATGTTTGACGCATATCATGTGTACACTGGCGGTGTTTCATTTCTAATTGAGTGTCTACCCCAGTCCTCTCAGCAAGCCTCTAGTTCAGACATAGGCACGCAAATATTTGTTCAACTTAAGACACAGACTCAGGCCAAATCAAATAGTCCATATCTCTATCAATTCATCCTAGGGGAATCAACAACACACGAGTGATATGAGTTGGCGGTTTATTCGTTTGAAGTCAGCTCCCTATCGACTACATGCCAAGCTAGCTGTAATGCTATTATCCCAAGACATTACTACATTCCACAACAGAAGTTTGTTCCTGAAATCTGACATCACCAGTCCACAAATGGCAAACATGTTCAACCAACACCCAAACATGAACAGCAGGTGTACCAATCAGGCTTATTTATCTATCCGGGTGAGCGGAAAGACCCCTGTTTTGCATAGACATGGCTTTCACGACAGAGAGGAAAGTCAGTCATAACAAACAACTAAGTCATCCACTAAGCCTGATTGAAGGTTAAACACCTCTATAGCAAACTGTATCCTTTTAAAATATCCAATCACATATCTAAATGTACCTTGTCGTAGAATGTGAAGATAGCATTGAACTGCTCAGAGGTCAGCTTGATATCCTGTAAAACACATTTGGAAATAACAGAGCACCATCCTTTTATTGAGTTAAATCGCAAATTAATGATTGTATTTTGAAATATCTAATTATCATGTTTCTGGTATGTTTATTAGCCCAAATTACTGTGAAAACGACATTTGTTTGAAGGGATTATCAGTTCCTCTTGCACACTCCTCACCTGGAATTTCAGTAAGAAATTTTCCTGAACTGGGAGAAGCCTTAAAAAAGAAGAACAGAGAATAATTTCCATGAAAAAACGTGTTAGAAGTGTTGGATGCTGAAGGCACACATGAAATATAAACATTTCTTCTTAGTTGCTGACAGTCACCTCGCCATTTCAGACAGGCCCAGCTTCCCATCTCCGTTTAGATCAAACATCTTGAGCTATAGGGAGAGAGAGAGAGAGAGAGAGAGAGAGTGAGAGACATTAAAGCAATGGGCCTTCCCCAGTTGTGACAGCAAGTTTGGCTCTTCACACATTATTATTTTGATTTACCTCTGTTGGCAGTCTGTTGTACATACAAGTTGCTAGTCAACTCTAAGATTGGTAAAGATTGGTTCTCTCCCCAGAGTAATTCAGGTCAAGCTTTAGGCCTTGAGGTTGAAACAGGTGTTTGCACATCTGCTGTAGGAACACACAACCCATAGGACATTGTGAGTCCCACTCCCAACCACTGAACCACATAGCAGCCACCACCATGACGAGACAAAATATACATAAAGTACACTCTTAGAAAAAAGGGTTCTTTGGCTGCTCCCATAGTTGAGCCCTTTTTGTTTCCAGGCAGAACCCTTTTTGGTTCCACGTAGAACCCCTTTGGGTTGCACGTAGAACCCTCTGTGGTGCAGGATGTTGGTTACTTCTCAGATAAGTCTGTGAGGAAGGGCTTGGGTACGATACAGGAAGGGATTCATTTAGACTGAAAAGACTCACTATTGTCTGTGTGTACTCGTGAAGCTTCTGGTCATCGTAGTGTCTGTTGGCTTTCTTCAGCAGATCTGAGAGGAATCCCTGTGGAGTGGAGAAATATGAATAAACTATAATTGACTAATAGGGCAAAAACAATCCTATGACCTTAGTGAGCCTGGCTTGTCTATACTTTAGCCCAGAGGCCCCAGTTATTGGTTTCCCGTCAGTTATATAAGTATTGACTTACATAGAGTTGGAGGTATCACATACATTCTCAGATCCTTTATTGACAGAAAGGGTCATTCTATCTATCACTACCAGCTTGTTTTACAGTAAGACCCTGCTGATAAGACAGCAGAAAATACTTTAGAAATGAATTACAGTTTCAGACAATAGCATAATGGGTGGTATTACAAGTCATGATTTGTATAGTGTCCTCGCCTGACAGCCGTTGAGAAGAGAGGAATTTGCATTATCCCCATTTGCCTCACTGCATCAACACAACAACTATACCTGCAAGTTGTTGGGTGTTGGTTTCTAAAGCTTAATTTACATTGTATAGCATAATAATGCATCTCCTTGTTATCTTATAGCTGGATCGAATGACAAGGAGACATAACTATTGACTATGGTTGGAACTCTACCATAGTTTGTAAAAGGACATACTGTACATGTCTCCTATGGATGGGTAGTCATTTCCTGCAGTCAAATGACTCATGGGTGGAATGTTATTCATATTTTTTTTATAATTAATAAAAAAGCTGAAAATCATTTTTTTCTATGTCAAATGGTTTTGTCTTCTATGATGTATATGAAGTGTAATATTGGGATCCAAACTCAAAATGTAACACATTTCAACTCTGTATCTGACATGGTACTTGTGTTTTTTTTTTTCTAAGCCCCTTTGGTTTCAAAGTAGATTTGTTTAAGACTACCAAGAAACACTCTGTGTGACCCTGATTTAGCTCACTGCAGTAAAACGTTAACAAGTGAGACACCATACCTTCAGTTCATTAGCTTCAATGTACCCACTGCGATCTGTATCGTATCGTCGCCATGCCTATATATGCAAATACAAAGTCACACTCATTAGAAAGAAAAAAAATAGACACAGCAAATCACTTTCTCCCACAGTAGTACCAATCACTTTTTAAATGAGCCACCTCATTCCTCCACTCACAATCAAGCACCCCCACCTCTAATCTTCTGTGACACCAAAGCAATCAAACTGGATTGTATTAATAGGATTGCATGTGACATGCATTAATTACTCTCTGGCGGGACAGAGCATTTAAAAAAAAAAAAAAAACATATCCAATTTCTGTGGCTGGTAAAAAGCTTTTTCTTCCTGTAATCACACTATGATTTTCATTATACTTTCCAGATTTTCAATTCCGTTCTCCCACACATTGTGAGAGGGCAAGGAGAGAGAAATGCATTTTAATTAATGTTTTAATCTAGCAGCTGTCCCTGATTCCAGAAAGGGCTCTTATCAAAGATAGATGCCCTCCCTCTCCAGATCTATCGAGAATTACAGCAGCACATCTATAATATATGACTCTGAAAATAGAAGTTTGTACTTCCTCATTTGATCCTTTTAAAAGTCTTCCCTACCACACCTGGTGATTTACAAATATTCATTTTCTCTTTCTCATTTCATTTTTTCTGCCTTTGACATCATGGGTGTGCATTAGGTGACTGGATAGTCCCTCCTGTTACTACTGATAATCAAACTATCTCCATAGGAGATAATCTAAGGACTAATCTGACAGAGCTGTCAAGTGTCTCTGAAATTGTGTCTGCTCTATGAGTGAGTGATTGTAGCTTTCCCCTTGGCAGAGGACACATACAGTATGACAGAGAAAAATAACCTTTGAGTATGATTCGTTTTTGCAATGTAATTGCAGTGCAATTCAGGAATATGATTTATGTATGATTTGGGCAAGGCCAGGAATCCTACATTTTGATTGTTATTGGTTTTAATTGCTGTGTCTAGTTGTTGTTTTTCATTCTGCCTTATTACAGTAGCTCTATATTTCCAATCACAACAACAGACATAAACAGCCTGTACCCGTCTTCAAATTCTTAATACTCAAACCATCTATTTTCACTACTTACCGCCATGAATTCAGAACTGGATCCCACAAACTCTCTGAAGCAAAGCAGGAAGTTTTCCTCTGTGGGCAAAATCTGAGCTAGCTGGAGAAAGAAAGAAAGATTAATGAGGGGGAAAAAATTGTTTCTATGTGTTTGATTGTGTGAAAAATACTGTGTTAGATGATAGAATCATTATCTCTTAGACAAAGATTACTTGAATAAGCATCGAGTCATCAACAGTTTTAGAACACATCTACCGTAATAGTGTCGGATTATTTCTGCATTGATATGCAAACTGTCTGAGATCATTAGGAATAATCCTCACTGGTTTATTCAAATCCTCAATGACCTGAAATAGGAAATGGAAAAATGTCAGCTCACCTCAGACATCTCAATTCTCCCATCTGCATTCTTGTCAAACTTTTGCATGAACTCCTTCATCTTCTCTTTGAAAGTGGAGTTTGATGGGTCCTATAAAACATGCACAAATACATGCAAATACAGTTTGTCATGACATAAACATCAGTAAAGATCAGTTGTTTTTTAATGCAAGCCGTCCTCTCATGTTATAGGGCTGTGGTCACTCACATTGTTGTGACAGAGCTAGTTTTAGATGTTAATGGTTGTTACACTGGGCAGACAGAGATTGTCTCTCTTAAACAGACAACCCTCTCCTCCCCAGCTAAAGGGCTTGTCATGTTATTGTCACAGACTTTATGCAGCTACATGGAGTTTATGTAACATGATTATTGATGCTCTCTGATTCCTTTGTTGTACACACATGAGATGTGGTGACAGAAAAAGTATTGTACTGACTCCTCCCAATAATTTTTGTATTTTCTATCTGTGGGAGAACTCTCTGGAGAACTTTATTTTGATGTTGCTTGAATAATTAATTAGCACTTGGTTGGACAAATCAGTCACATTTTAATTACTGCTAGTGGTCCAAACTCAGTCCTCGGGACCTAAAGGGGTGCACGTTTTGGTTTTTCCCCTAGCCCTACACAGCTGATTTAAATAATCATTTGTAGTGATCATTTGTAGTGCTGGGACAAAAACCAAAACATGCACCCCTTGGGGTCCGGAGGACCGAGCTTGGGAAACTCTCCTAGACGGACTAGACAGCTTACAGGCATGAGTTCATATCTTTAGGGCTTGTTACGGAACTCAATTAACCACCTACCAGAATAGGCCACAACCTTGATTAGTGAGAAGATGCCAACATGTGATTGTTGGATTTAAAGAACAATCAAAATACTACCCTCACTATTATCGGTAAAAGTTGGTGGTAGAATTCCTTTGTGCCATTGCTTGTTATCCTGGTACAGGAAACTCACATGACACCAATTACTATGTCAAATATGTTTTTGCAAGAGGTTGTGGTCCTTTGGTTTCACCTGAAAAAACTCCAAACATAGCTAACTTTCTGTTATAATTAAAGACCAGAGCCATGTCACATTCCTTCACTCAATTCAATCAAACCAACATTACAGTATATCTGCTGTAGCATACTGTGTAATAGCACTATAGAAATTATGTTTAAAAATTTGGGGGATTAAGTACTGTAAAAAATCCACATAGACCCATCAGAGACAGAATAGGCCTAAAACATACCATAATGGCAGTAGTTATGTAAACAGAAATACTGTATGAACATTGCATTGACATGTTTGATTGAATTGAGCCTTTAGTCAAGGTCCAGGGATCATTCCCTTACCACTCCGGCCCCTTTCCGTGAAATCTCCAACTCCCTGAAGAAGTTCTCGAGTTCCTTGCCCTCGATATAGCCATTGCCTGCAACAGAAAAAAACTGTGATTTGACCAATCATCCCAAGATTGTATCTAACATACAGGTAGACTGTGAAGCATCAAATATCCCCATGCTATATACAGAATAGGACCACTGTGAAATGTGAGAAGTGAGATTGTACATACTCTTACATTTTATAGCAAATTAGGCCAATACTTCCCTGTTTTACAGCAATTTTTTCAAGTTTATCTTGCTTGCTGGCTGATTGGATGGCTGGCTCAATGACTGACATTATAACTAGCTAATTTGTTGTCCATGTGGTTAGCATGCTGCGAAGCTGGCTCTGTCTGACGTAATTGGCGAGATAGCTTGCACCCAAACCATGGAAACTGCTTAATTAAAACCCTTGAAGGGGTCTCCCAGTCTTGAAATGCACCACTACTCTCTCTCTCTCTGCCTCTCTCTGCCTCTAATTGCGTCTTCCAAAGTCTTTTAAGTCCAGTTATTTGAAAAGACAATGGGGAAATCTCTGCCTGGCATGACAGTGTAAGAAATCAATACAGTAATCTCAACTTCAAATAAATGAGGATTTCCCATCTGTGCCTAGTTGCACCCTTGCCAGGACTATTTGGATGTCTATAAATAATGGTTAAGCTTTAAAAAAGGCAACACTAGTGAGATGGTTATAATAGTGGCTTTTGACAAATACCAACTATGCCTTTCTTATCAGTGTCACAATTTAAATGTCTTACAAATGCCTGTGTATTAATTTGCCTGTGGATTCTAGTGACATTTGCAAGAGGCTGAGTAGCGACGTCTCTGGGGAAGCAGCCAGTATGATATTTACCAGAAGAACAAGTATATGTCATTATGAACAAAGAACATTTGCATTTTGTGACAGCCCTGAATTTGTCTGAACCTTCTTAGTGCTTCTCCTCTCGATGGGATTATGCAGAAAACAACATGATTTACTCCATATAGAGCGGATTTAATCCTACCAATATCATCATGAATATGCACTTTGTATAGCTATGTGTTAGTAAATCACTTAAGCACCAACAAGCTGGAGTTGAGCATGTACAGTTGAAGTCAGATGTTTACATACACCTTAGCCACATACATTTAAACTCAGTTTTTCACAATTCCTGACATTTAATCCAAGTACAAATTCCCTGTTTTAGGTCAGTTAGGATCACCACTTTATTTAAAAAATGTGAAAAGTCAGAATAATAGTAGAGAGAATGATTTATTTCAGCTTTTATTTCTTTCATCACATTCCCAGTGGGTCAGACGTTTACATACACTCAATTAGTATTTGGTAGCATTGGTGAAACGTTTCGCGTAGCCTTCCACAAGCTTCCCACAATAAGTTGGGTGAATTTTGGCCCATTCCTCCTGACAGAGATGGTGTAACTGAGTCAGGGTTGTAGGCCTCCTTGCTCACACACGCTTTTTCAGTTCTGCCCACAAATGTTCTATAGGATTGAGGTCAGGGCTTCGTAATGGCCACTCCAATACCTTGACTTTGTTGTCCTTAAGCCATTTTGCGACACTTTGGAAGTATGCTGGGTGTCATTGCCCATTTGGAAGACCCATTTGCGACCAAGCTTTAACTTCCTGACTGATGTCTTGAGATGTTGTTTCAATATATCCACATAATTTCCATCCTCATGATGCCATCTATTTTGTGAAGTGCACCAGTCCCTCCTGCAGCAAAGCACCCCCACAACATGATGCTGCCACCCCTGTGCTTCACGTTTGGGATGGTGTTCTTCGGCTTGCAAGCTTCCCCCTTTTTCCTCCAAACATAACGATGGTCATTATGGCCAAACAGTGCTGTTTTTGTTTCATCAGACCACAGGACATTTCTCCAAAAAGTACAATCTTTGTCCCCATGTGCAGTTGCAAACCGTAATCCGGCTTTTTTATGGCAGTTTTGGAGCAGTGGCTCCTTCCTTGCTGAGCTGCCTTTCAGGTTATGTCGATATAGGACTTGTTTTACTGTGGATATAGATACTTTTGTACCTGTTTCCTCCAGCATCTTCACAAGGTGCTTTGCTGTTGTTCTGGGATTGATTTGCACTTCTCGCACCAAAGTACATTCATCTCTGGGACACAGAACGTGTCTCCTTCCTGAGTGGTATGACGGCTGCGTGGTCCCATGGTGTTTATACTTGCGTACTATTGTTTGTACAGATGAACATGGTACCTTCAGGCATTTGGAAATTGCTCCCAATGATGAACCAGACTTGTGGAGGTCAAAAAAAAAATCTTGAGGTCTTGGCTGATTTCTTTTGATTTTCCCAGGATGTCAAGCAAAGATGCACTGAGTTTGAAGGTAGGCCTTGAAATACATCCACAGGTACACCTCCAATTGTCTCAAATTATATCAATTAGCCTAACAGAAGCTTCTAAAGCCATGACATAATTTTCTGGAATTTTACAAGCTGTTTAAAGGCACAGTCAACTTAGTGTATGTAAACTTCTGACTCACTGGAATTGTGATACAGTGAAATAATCTGTCTAATCAATTGTTGGAAAAATTACTTGTGTCGTGCACAAAGTAGATGTCCTCACCGACTTGCCAAAACTATAGTTTGTTAACAAGAAATTTGTGGAGTGGTTGAAAAACGAGTTTTAATGACTTCAACCTAAGTGTATGTAAACTTCCAACTTCAACTGTATATTGCAGAGAATGCTGTGTATGATAATGTGACCAAAAACAGTACACTAGCCCAGAGTATGTAATGCAATGTCCCATGATCTTTCAATTATCTACTCATTTACTTTTGGGGTCTATTTCTTTGGAAAATTTCCATCCACAATGAATGAATCCTGAATGTTTGTCTAAACACTTGTGGCAAAAGATGTGGCCAACTGTATTGGTTTAGGTCCCACTTTATGGCCACAGACATGTCCAACATTATCTGATATTAGCTTCCTATTTATTCTTAAAAGTAAACGTATCCCTCAGAATGTAACAACTTAATAGTAGCACTCTACTGTTATGCAGTCAGAATGCATTATAAGACTTGTTTTAGTTTGACCCATATGTCTTATCCGCTCATTATGATCTTGTCCTATCAGCCATTTTGACTCATTTTTTTTGACATATAGCATTATTTGCTATTAGTTTACAATTACTAGGCTAATATCATTAACAAATGCTGAGAGACATTGGCAATCATTATGGTGTTATGTGTTTCACGTGCCAGTACATTTGATGAACTGTTCAAAAATACTAGCTGATTACCTAATCCCCACAAGACTGGTGGATTCTGATTTCGAAGCCATGCAGAATCTACAAAAGAGTACATTATAACGGGACTACACTATCATGCCAAGTCTTACAATTATAACTGCATCATAATGCACATCTGAAATGTCAATATCAGACACACATTCGTCAGGTATATACAGTAACTCTGTGTGTTCTCCATAGCAAAAATATTCATTTAACATTTTTGTGCGCCTAATCCTTTCAGCACCATGGACAACGGCGAAATCGGTATCCCAAATGATCTGGCCTGGCCCGTTAGGCATTTTTGCACCAGAGCAGAAAAGCACCCCGTAGGCCTACTCTATCCGTATGTCATGTTGTCTTTGCAGCAAATGCTCAAGCCAGAGAGACAGTGCGGTATATGCCCTATAGGGTGGAACCACAGCACCAATCCCTGTTTGCGCTCAGAGAACATAAACACCCAGAGGGAACGTAAAATGATCCAAGAGACTCCTCGCGATTTGAGGGTTCTCATTCCGCTTCAACAACTGGTCGGGCCGGAATCTGCAGTTAACACTATTAATGGGGGAGGATGCCCAGAGGATGCGAATGGTAATGAGTGTGAAGGGGCGTGGGCTCGTGCGCTTGAAATGAGCTGAGAACTCGTCATTTTATACCATATAATACTGGAAGTATACAGTAGCCTGTCTCCGTTTTAGTTGCGATTTAATCTGTATCGTGAATTACACAAATGTAATACTATTGAATCAAACTTTTATTTATGATGAAAATGTCTGTAAACAGCAGGAATTTGATTGACCACCTTCCTCCTCTTTTCAAACATTTAGTTTTATTTTAGACGCAACTTTCTAAAGCAGGATTCCAACCATCAATGATGATGCCTATGGAAACTCTGAGTCTGTCCTGGGTCCTGACAACATCATCCATATGTTTTTATTTTGTTTAAACCTTTATAAAACAATACAGTTTAATAATATGGTTAGTTTATTTAAGTATTCAGTTAGGTTGTAAATAATTAGGCTAAGGCCTATACAAAAGTGTAATTTATTGTGTGGTTAGGCTACATACGTTTTATATGGACGACGGACCGTGGCACACGCCCATCCATCCTTTAGCGCACCGTGCACTGAGGTATGGCCTAGCCGTCAGATGCGTATTGATCGACCAAACAGACTGATGTACATTGTAATACTGATGTATTACATTTATCTGATTGGATTATTGTAATAACAGAATAAAATTCATGCATCCATGCAATCAACCTTTTTAAATGAAACATTTCCATGAGCAATTAATACACAGTAACCTATTCTAACCTTTCTAAGGATATAATATAGTGGCCACAATGAATTACCTTTGTTTAAATGATGATTTATAAATAATCTCAACAGTAACACCAGGAGTTTTCTAGCTGCTTTCCTAACTGTCAAGCACTTATTTTTTTCCCACACAAAACGGAAAAAAATCGACTTTCAAAACATCCAGCGGATTAGACTGTACGATCTTTCATCTTGGCCAAAAGTTATTTCCAGTTATGATATACAACACTTTTTAGACAACGATATCCCAATATCCAAACTGCATCTTTTTAAAAAAACGAAAAGCCTTGATAAGCCTATGATATTTTTTACTTGTAAACCAAAAGATGTGATGGACTATTTATAGCCTATGTAACCTACTCTATTCGACATGTTAGCTTACATTTATATCTGCATTTCAAACAATACCTCGTTTTTTTTTTAAAGTGCTGCGTAAAATTCTAAGTAACATTTGGATAACTTTGCTCTCCGCTACTGACCGTCGGTATCGAAATGGTTCCAGATGTCGATGAACTGGGTGGCGCTCAATTCCGCCAGATGAAGGTGTGGAGGCTGCTGTAGTTTGTTTGCCATCTTCTCAACAACTTTTCCTCCTGTGCGCTAGAATATCCCGTGCAAACTTTTTCTCTGTAGGTCCACAATCCACACTAACAACCCTGCGCGCTGCCGGAGCTTTTAAACCAAAGCAGAGACTGCAGTTCCCATGTAGCCATGCGGGTGGCGCAGTGACACCAATATCAATGCCCCCACACATCCATTCGTCTGTGTTCGGCTGCTTCTGCGAGGTATCATGCGGAGAGGGATATTTAATTAATAGTCTGAATGCATCCAAATAACTTCAATGGACTGAACCTTCTGTTGCTGATCGGGTTTTGAACTCTGCCACCTAGAACCAGATTTCTAGGGTATTTGGTTAAAATTATGTAAATCACAGTGCGAGTCTGTGCAGGAATTGTTTTGCTCCATGGGCAGACAATTGCATCAAATTCCTTCAATGTATAATTTCCTTCTTTTATTTTCATTGTCAATGTGCATGCATGTCGAAGATGGATTGGCATTGAATATGGTATTAATCCTTACTGTGTGTTTAATTGTTTTCAATAGACTTCATGGACACATCTGTGTTTACAATCACAGTAGGAGAATCTGGTCCCAAGGAATTTCCAAAAGGCTTGGGGATTATCCTCAGTCAGGAGAACCAGAGCCCAGGGAGGAGCCATGTCTGTGCAGTAGGACTGAGCAGCATAGTAGTAATTATGGTAGTCCTACTTCTGCTGTACAGCCACTGCACTGCATGAAGCTGTTGCATGCACAACTCACTCAGCTTTAATGCCAATTACTAGGGCTTCAGTGAAATGATTCAGATTAATTAGAAATCCACACTCTAATCATATTTCATACTGCCCTGGAGGATTCAGTGATAAGGCTGAAATTCTTTGAGGACCAGAGCGTCCAACAAACATTCCTTTACAATTATTAAATCGCACTTACTATGCAAACTTTAACATACTTGTTATGAGTGGTCATGTCAAGGGTAACGATAGAGCTGGTTTAGGCGACAGCTAGTCTTCCTGGGGTCCGACACATTCAAAAAAGACATTACAGACAAAAATACTTTACAATTTACGTACATTCATTACCATTTACATACATTTAAACATCCATGGGCATGCAGATCGAGTTTCAAAGATCAAGAATGACAATGATCAACGCCTTATCTGTAGTGAGCTCAGAAATGAGGGCACACCTTGCTGTAATATCGTGAGTTTCCATTGAGTGAGAGGCTACTGGCTGCAACTTATAAGTGGGCTTTAGTCCATGACTCTGTCTGGACTGAGCTGCCCTGGCTTTGTGGCACAGCGTCACAATATGATCCTTTGGCTAGCGGTGAAAATTGTGAATTTCCTCAGTTACTGAGAAATATGTCCAGTAAATCAATGCATCCACGACCTGGCAGCCTCACACGTCCTCTTATCTCCTCATGACATACTGTGGGTTTTCCTCTCAAGGCCACTGGGGAGCTTATTACTGTACACCCTCATTGAGAATAAAGCAGAGGGACTACACTGGCTCTGACACTGACTATGACACTCAATACAGAACAAAAAACCCTCTGAAACATCCGTGTAATGTATCCTATTTCGTGCGTAACACCCACCAACCAGGATGGCTCATGAGAACATGTTAAGTGCAACAATGTCAGCAACAATATCTCAGTCTATTTCCTCCGCAGGTCTTTTCACCATGGAATAGTCTCCCGTTTATTGGCAAGACAGGGTCAGATAGATCATCATTCTGAGATGAGAGCTGTCACCATGCATAAAGGGTTAAAGCATTGACCTTAAGACAATAGCAGTGGTGTTCTTTTCCTTCACCCCTCCATTGTTTTGGTAATCACTCTTGTTTTCTCTATTCAGGAAATGTTTTTGTCCCCTTCATGAATATAGATTGATTGACATGCAAACACGGAATAGCAATTGTTCATATACATATTAAAACCGTCTCTGCCTGATAATGTTGTTTTCAATTGTGGTTCCCATCTCTGCTGCTCATGTATCTTTTTTCTTTCTTTCTTCCTCTACTATTTAGCGATTTTAATGAGCAAATAAAGAAAAACTTAAACAAACTTTCAAAAGAGTGTGTGTTGTTCCATGGTGCACTGGTGTGTGTGTGTGTGTGTAGGCGGGAATCTACCAAAATACTTTTAAATCCCTCTCTTATTATTACACTCTCTATGTTACAGACTCTCCCTCTGGCAGCTTAGAACATTTGATGCAAGAGAGTAAAAAAAAGTCTCTCCGTCAACAGTGGGATTGCTATTTACTGATTACACCAAAATGTGTGTGTGTGTGTGTGTGTCTGTGTTGTTAAGAGATATCTGGGTAGGAGAGACCGGGAGAGCGTGCCTTTTGACTAAAAATGGACACAGTTTTTTTTTTAGCTTGGTGTGTGTTTATATAGAGTAGAAAGACCATATTGTCCAAACTAGTACCACGTTCATCAATCATTATCGCATTTTATTGTGAGTGATTTACAAGTTTAGTGACTCATGGGTTTACTGTTAACTGAAATCTGTTATCCACATAGAGATCTTGGAAAAACGAGTGTCCCTGAAATATGGGGCCTGAGAGAACATAGTTGCAGTGACATTAATGTGTAGTGAGCTAAAATGGAATTGGGATCTTTAGAATGATTTAGCAGTTGGTGTTTGAGAGATGGGGGGGGGGGGGGGGGGGGGGGGGGCTGCAAAAAGGGATGGAGAATGTGCCTGGCAAAGAGAAAAGAGGGAAAAGACAGGAGGAAACACAAAAACAATGTCTGACATCTGACCCAAGATGGAAGAAAGTGTGCAATGTATGATTAACACAATGTATCTAGCTTACTCCCAGAGACATCATGATATCATGCAATAAACTATGAGATTGCCCCAACAGCTCTGCAATAGTTACACGTCTGCAAGTGGCTAAATGAAATACTATGATATAGCACTATCGCTCATAGCAATGCCAATGTTGCCCTCACTGTTATAACACAGCATTGTTTCAGACATGTGGTTTTTAATCTAACCTTTGTGTGGTGGTCAAATAGATTTGAATGATAGGAATTCAGTAATACTTACTCAGGGTTCTCCCCAAAGAATGTGAGAGGTGCTGCAGACTGGCTGCACAACGATGCACCATTATGCTCAAAATTTGACCAGTATCATACCACCCTGCATCCCACTGCTGGCTTGCCTCTGAAACTAAGCAGGGCTGGTCCTGGTCAGTCCCTGGATGGGAGACCAGATGGTGCTGGAAGTGGTGTTGGAGGGCATGTAAGAGGTACTCTTTCCTCTGGTCTAAAACAAGATCCCAGGGCAGTGATTGGGTGACCTGTGTAGGGTGCTGTCTTTTGGATGGTATGTTAAATGGGTGTCCTGATATTCTGTGGTCCCTAAAGATCCCATAGCATTTATAGTAAGAGTAGGGGTGTTAACCCCGGTGTCCTGGCTAAATTCCCAATCTGGCCCTCATTCCATCATGGCCACCTAATCATCCCCAGCTTCCAATCGGCTCATGCCTCTCCCCTGTAACTATTTCCCAGGTCGTTGCTGTAAATAAGAATGTGTTCTCAGTCAACTTACCTGGTAAAATATAATAATAAAGTATTTTTTTTACTTTATTTGTCATCATACAGTGGGGCAAAAAAGTATTTAGTCAGCCACCAATTGTGCAAGTTCTCCCACTTAAAAATATGAGAGAGGCCTGTAATTTTCATCATAGGTACACTTCAACTATGACAGACAAAATGAGAGAGAAAAAATCCAGAAAATCACATTGTAGGATTTTTAATGAATTTATTTGCAAATTATGGTGGAAAATAAGTATTTGGTCAATAACAAAAGTTTATCTCAATACTTTGTTATATACCCTTTGTTGGCAATGACAGGGGTCAAACGTTTTCTGTAAGTCTTCACAAGGTTTTCACACACTGTTGCTGGTATTTTGGCCCATTCCTCCATGCAGATCTCCTCTAGAGCAGTGATGTTTTGGGGCTGTTGCTGGGCAACACAGACTTTCAACTCCCTCCAAAGATTTTCTATGGGGTTGAGATCTGGAGACTGGCTAGGCCACTCCAGGACCTTGAAATGCTTCTTACGAAGCCACTCCTTCGTTGCCCGGGCGGTGTGTTTGGGATCATTGTCATGCTGAAAGACCCAGCCACGTTTCATCTTCAATGCCCTTGCTGATGGAAGGAGGTTTTCAGGTCTGTGAGAGCCAGAAATCTTGCTTGTTTGTAGGTGACCAAATACTTATCTTCCACCATAATTTGCAAATAAATTCATTAAAAATCCTACAATGTGATTTTCTGGATTTTTTTTCTCATTTTGTCTGTCATAGTTGAAGTGTACCTGTGATTAAAATTACAGGCCTCTCTCATATTTTTAAGTGGGAGAACTTGCACAATTGGTGGCTGACTAAATACTTTTTTTGCCCCACTGTATACAGTAAGGCCATTTTTTTGCTCTAGATTGCAGGAAATGGCAGTTACCCTACTACAGGGGCTGAGTCACTGGCTTACTGGTGCTCTTCCATGCCGTCCCTAGGAGGGGTGCGTCACTTGAGTGGGTTGAGTCACTGACGTGATCTTCCTGTCCGGGTTGGTGCCCCCTCCCCCCTTGGGTTGTGCCGTGGCGGAGATCTTTGTGGGCTATACTCGGACTTGTCTCAGGATGGTAAGTTGGTGGTTGAAGTTATCCCTCTAGTGGTGTGGGGGCTGTGCCTTGGCAAAGTGGGTGGGGTTATATCCTGCCTGTTTGGCCCTGTCTGGGGGTATCGTCGGATGGGGCCACTGTGTCTCCCGACCCCTCCTGTCTCAGCCTCCAGTATTTATGCTGCAGTAGTTTATGTGTCGGGGGGCTAGGGTCAGTCTGTTATATCTGGAGTATTTATCCTGTCTTATCTGGTGTCCTGTGTGAATTTAAGTATGCTCTCTCTAATTCTCTATTTTTCTCTCTTTCTCTCCTTCTTTCTTTCTCTCTCTTGGAGGACCTGAGCCCTAGGACCATGCCTCAGGACTACCTGGCCTGATGACTCCTTGCTGTCCCCAGTCCACCTGGCCGTGCTGCTGCTCCAGTTTCAACTGTTCTGCCTGCGGCTATGGAACCCTGACCTGTTCACCGGACGTGCTACCTGTCCCAGACCTGCTGTTTTCAACTCTCTAGAGACAGCAGGAGCGTTAGAGATACTCTGAATGATCAGCTATGAAAAGCCAACTGACATTTATTCTTGAGGTGCTGACCTGTTGCACCCTCGACAACCACTGTGATTATTATTATTATTTAACCCTGCTAGTCATCTATGAACATTTGAACATCTTGGCCATGTTCTATTATAATCTCCACCCGGCACAGCCAGAAGAGGACTGGCCACCCCTCATAGCCTGGTTCCTCTCTAGGTTTCTTCCTAGGTTCCTGCCTTTCTAGGGAGTTTTTACGAAGCCACCGTGCTTCTACACCTGCATTGCTTTCTGTTTGGGGTTTTAGGTTGGGTGTCTGTACAGCACTTTGTGACATCAGCTGATGTAAGGAGGGCTTTATAAATAAATTTGATTGATTGGTTACATTTGTTAAAAAATGCTAAAATCTCTAAGCCCAAAGGGGGCCAATAACCCGGTTCATGCCTCCCCCAGCTGTACTCAGTAGCAACACCTTGTTAAAAAAATCTTTGAGAAAACCCTGTTATGTTGCCTCCATTTCAGGCTAAAGTCAGCTCAATTGATCTTCTAGCATGTAGAGACAAATGCGTACTTTGTGGATCGAAACCAATTTCATAAGGAGAAAACAAAAACAAAGTAGTGCCGCTCAACACAAACACACATGCATGTTTGTTTAATCAGTGGAGCACTGTAGTGTCCTCATGAATGGATTTGGAGTGACTGTAACCGTTTTCTCTCTTCTACTGCGTACACACGGCATCCTCTTATTCATTCATATTTCAGCACTGATTACAACGGTGGTTGCCTTGGCAATAGCCTGCAGATACTGCTGGTGATGCTATGAGACTAAGGGAGAGCATTGTGTCACCATCTTATAAATGTATGCATCAGTAAATTCCACAAATGTCATGTCACTTCTTTTCCTGCTTCACTTGTGTTTGACCTGAGCATCTGCTGTAGGAACACACAACCCATAGGACATTGTGAGTCCCACTCCCAACCACTCAACCACATAGCAACCACCAGCATGACGGGACAAGAGTTACATACAGTACACTTAGAAAAAAGGGTTCCGAAAGGGTTCTGCGGCTGTCCCCATAGGAGAACCCTTTTTGGTTCCAGGTAGACTATTTGGGGTTGAATGTAGAACCCTCTGTGGAAAGGGTTCTACATGGAACCAAAAGGGGTTCTTCAAAGGGTTCTCCTTTGGGGACAGCCCCAAAAAATGTGTTGGTTCTAGATAGCACCTTTCTTTCTAAGAGTGTACTGTATAGCCTCTGCATTTGACAATTCTACAATAAGCATAACACTAAGCTGTTGTTATTGCGATTGTTGCAGTGATGATGGGATGGGACAAACATTTTTAATTTGTATTTATTTCACCTTTATTTAACCAGGTAGGCTAGTTGAGAACAAGTTCTCATTTACAACTGCAACCTGGCCAAGGTAAAGCAAAGCAGTGCGACACAAACAACACAGTTACACATGGAATAAACAAATATGCAGTCAATAATACAATAGAAAAAAATCTATATACAGTGTGTGGAAATGAGGTAGGATATGGGAGGTAAGGCAATAAATAGGCCATAGTGGCAAAATAGTGACAATATAGCAATTAAACACTGGAGTGATAGATGTGCAGAAGATGAGTGTGCAAGTAGAGATACTGGGGTGCAAATGAGAAAAATAAATAACAGTATGGTGGATGAGGTAGTTGGATGGCCTATTTACAGATGGGCTATGTACAGGTACAGTGATCTGTGAGCTACTCTGACAGCTGGTGCTTAAAGTTAGTGAGGGAGATATGAGTCTCCAGCTTCAGTGATTTTTGCAGTTCGTTCCAGTCATTGGCAGCAGAGAACTGGAAGGAAAGGCGGCCAAAGGAGGAATTGGCTTTGGGGGTGACCAGTGAGATTCACCTGCTGGAGCGCATGCTACGGGTGGGTGCTGCTATGGTGAACAGTGAGCTGAGATAAGGCAGGGCTTTACCTAGCAAAGACTTATAGATAACCTGGAGCCAGTGGGTTTGGCGACGAATATGAAGCGAGGGTCAGCCAACGAGAGCAAACAGGTCGCAGTGGTGGGTAGTATATGGGGTTTTGGTGACAAAACAGATGGCACTGTGATAGACTGCATCCAATTTGATGAGTAGAGTGTTGGAGGCTATTTTGTAAATGACATCGCCGAAGTCAAGGATCGGTAGGATAGTCAGTTTTACAAGGGTATGTTTGGCAGCATGAGTGAAGGATGCTTTGTTGCGAAATAGGAAACCGATTCTAGATTTAATTTTGGATTGGAGATGTTTGATGTGAGTCTGGAAGGAGAGTTTACAGTCTAACCAGATACATAGGTATTTGTAGTTGTCCACATATTCTAAGTCAGAACCATCCAGAGTAGTGATGCTGGACAGGCGGGCAGGTGTGGGCAGCGATCGGTTGAAGAGCATGCATTTAGTTTTACTTGCATTTAAGAGCAGTTGGAGGCCACGGAAGGAGAGTTGTATGGCATTGAAGCTCATCTGGAGGTTAGTCAACACCGTGTCCAAAGAAGGGCCAGACGTATACAAAATGGTGTCATCTGCATAGAGGTGGATCATAGAATCACCAGCAGCAAGAGAGACACCCTTGATGTATACAGAGAAAAGAGTTGGCCCGAGAATTTAACCCTGTGGCACCCCCATAGAGACTGCCAGAGGCCTGGACAACAGGCCTTTCGATTTGACACACTGAACTCTGTCTGAGAATTAGTTGGTGAACCAGGCGAGGCAGTCATTTGAGAAGCCAAGGCTGTTGAGTCTGCCGATAAGAATGTGGTGATTGAGAGAATCGAAAGCCTTGGCCAGGTCGATGAATACAGCTGCACAGTATTGTCTCTTATCGATGGGGGTTATGATATCTTTTAGGACCTTGAGCGTGGCTGAGGTGCACCCATGACCAGCTCGGAAACCAGATTGCATAGCGGAGAAGGTACGGTGGGATTCGAAATGGTCGGTGAACTGTTTCGAAGACCTTAAAAAAGACAGGTGAGGATAGATATGGGTCTGTAGCAGTTTGAGTCTAGAGTGTCTCCCCCTTTGAAGAGGGGGATGACCGCGGCAGCTTTCCAATATTTGGGTATCTCAGACGATACGAAAGAGAGGTTGAACAGGCTAGTAATAGGGGTTGCAACAATTTTGGCGATTCATTTTAGAAAGAGGGCCCAGATTGTCTAGCCCAGCTGATTTGAAGGGGTCCAGATTTTGCCGCTCTTTCAGAACATCAGCTATCTGGATTTGGGTGAAAGAGAAATGGGGGAGGCTTAGGCAAGTTGCTGTGGGGGGTGCAGGGCTGTTGACTGAGTTAGGGGTAGCCAGGTGGAAAGCATGGCCAGCCATAGAAAAATGCTTATTGAAATTCTCAATTATCATGGATTTATCGGTGGTGACAGTGTTTCCTAGCCTCAGTGCAGTGAGCAGCTGAGAGGAGGTGCTCTTATTCTCCATGGACTTTACAGTGTCCCAGAACTTTTTGGAGTTTGTGCTACAGGATGCAAATTTCTGTTAGAAAAAGCTAGCCTTTGCTTTCCTAACTGCCTGTGTATATTGGTTCCTAACTTCCCTGAACAGTTGCATATCGTGGGGGCTATTCGATGCTAATGCAGTACGCCACAGGATGTTTTTGTGCTGGTCAAGGGCAGTCAGGTCTGGAGTGAACCAGCTATATCTGTTCCTGGTTCTACATTTTTTGAATGGGGCATGCTTATTTAAGATGGTCGGAATACTACTGTCGGAATGAGGTCATTATCCTTCCAGGATACCCGGGCCAGGTCGATTAGAAAGGCCTGCTCGCTGAAGTGTTTTAGGGAGCATTTGACGGTGATGAGGGGTGGTCATTTGACCGCAGACCCATTACGGATGCAGGCAATGAGGCAGTGATCGCTGAGATCCTGGTTGAAGACAGCAGAGGTGTATTTGGAGGGCAGGTTGGTTAGGATGATATCTATGAGGGTGCCCGTGTTTACGGATTTGGGGTTGTACCTGGTAGGTTCATTGATAATTTGTGTGCGATTGAGGGCATCAAGCTTAGATTGAACTCTGTATGACACATAATATTGTTCTTTACCATTTTAAAAAAGTGTTATTTTCTTGATCTTCATTTTGTTGCATATTTGCAATGGTATGCCATAGATAGAAGCACCTTTGGACATATGGTGGCAGGCTGCGAGGCTCACTGTGTTTAATATTTGATCTCAGCTCCACTTCTACAGTGTGTTGGCAGAACTGTTGAATTATGTAATGGATTGGGGATGGGAAAATTCCTTTTCATTCACCACATTTTGGAGCATGTTTAGTGTATATGTTGATGTGTCCATATCTACAGTTGAAGTCGGAAGTTTACATACACTAAGGTTGGAGTCATTAAAACTAATTTTTCAACCACTCCACAAATTTCTTGTTCACAAACTATAGTTTTGGCAAGTCGGTTAGGAAATCTACTTTATGCATGACACAAGTAATTTTTCCAAAATGTAGACCTCCACAAGTCTGGATCATCCTTGGGAGCAATTTCCAAACGCCTGAAGGTACCACGTTCATCTGTACAAACAATAGTATGCAAGTATAAACACCATGGGACCACGCAGCCGTCATACCGCTCAGGAAGGAGATTTGTTCTGTCTCCTAGAGATGAACATACTTTGGTTCGAGAAGTGCAAATCAATCCCAGAACAACAGCAAAGGACCTTGTGAGGATGCTGGAGGAAACATGTACAAAAGTATCTATATCCACAGTAAAGCGAGTCCAATATCGACATAACCTGAAAGGCAGTTCAGCAAGGAAGAAGCCACTGCTCCAAAACCGCCATAAAAAAGCCAGACTACGGTTTGCAACTGCACATGGGGACAAAGATCATACTTTTTGGAGAAATGCCCTCTGGTTTGAGTAAATAAAAATAGAACTGTTTGGCCATAATGACCATCGTTATGTTTGGAGGAAAAAGGGGGAAGCTTGCAAGCCGAAGAACACCATCCCAAACGTGAAGCACGGGGGTGGCAGCATCATGTTGTGGGGGTGCTTTGCTGCAGGAGAGACTGGTGCACTTCACAAAATAGATGTCATCATGAGGATGGAAATTATGTGGAAATATTGAAGCAACATCTCAAGACATTGGTCAGGATGTTAAAGCTTGGTAGCAAATGGGTCTTCCAAATGGACATTGACCCGACGCATACTTCTGAAGTTGTGGCAAAACGGCTTAAGGACAACAAAGTCAAGGTTTTGGAGTGGCCATCACAAAGCCCTGACCTCAATCCTATAGAACATTTGTGGGCAGAACTGAAAAAGCGTGTGCGAGCAAGGAGGCCTACAAACCTCACTCAGTTACACCAGCTCTCTCAGGAGGAATGGGCCAAAATTCACCCAACTTATTGTGGGAAGCTTGTGGAAGGCTACCCAAAATATTTGACCCAAGTTAAACAACTTAAAGACAATGCTACCAAATACTAATTGAGTGTATGTCAACTTCTGACCCACTGGGAATGTGATGAAAGAAATAAAAGCTGAAATAAATCATTCTCTCTGCTATTATTCTGACATTTCACATTCTTAAAAAAGTGGTGATCCCAGTGACCTAAGACAGGTAATTTTTATTATGATTAAATGTCAGGAATTGTGATACACCTTAGCCAAATTCATTTAAACTCAGTTTATGTAAACTTTCAACTTCAACTGTATGTATACAGTGCTGTGACCCAGGTCTTTCAAAATACTGATAGGGATGGGGAGGAGGGATGTTGCGTGGGGGCGTATCCCCCTTGTCTTTTTCTCTCATTTCATCAAATTCCTTCTTTTTATTGATCAACATTATTGATGATAATCATCTCACTTGCCCTTTTTATATTTTCCCAATTGGTAGTTACAGTCTTGTCTCATCACTGCAACTCCCGTACGGACTTGGGAGAGGCGAAGCTCGAGAGCCGTGCGTCCTCCGAAACACAACCCAACCCAACCAAACTGCTTATTGACACAATGCCCACTTAACCCGTAAGCCAACTGCACCAATGTGTCGGAGGAAACACCGTACAGCTGGCTACCGTGTCAGCATGCACTGTGCCTGACCCGCCACAGGAGTCACTAGTACGCAATTTGACAAGACATCCCTGCCGGCCAAACCCTCCCCTAACCCGGACGACGCTGGGCCAATTGTGCGCCGCCCCATTGGTCTCCCGGTCGTGGCCGGTCTTCGACAGAGCCTGGACTCGAACCCAGAATCTCTAGTGGCACAGCGCCACTCGGGAGGCCCACATGCCCTTTTAAAACAAAGCATAACATAAATGTACTGCTCTATGAAACACGTTAAAAGACTGGACTCTGTTCTCTTCCCATATTGCTCATGAGTCAATATGAACATAAACAAGAGGTAATTAACCATTCCATTCAAAGTATTTTCACTACCTGTAATCTCACACTAACATTGCTCCTGCACAAACTGCACACTCACGCAAGCACACACAAACACACACAACCTCCTACTCAAGGTGCTCAGTATTGTTTTGCCTATACTGCATGTGACTCTAACAATAACAGTAGACAATTTTAGAAGTGTAATTTGCAGGTTTTATTTTAAAACAATATATTATGTGAAAATAAATTCGATTTTAGGACAACTGAAGTTAAAGTAAAGAAGTTAATCTCCTACATACAGTACATTACTACTCCTCAACTTTGAAAAACATCTGACATCAACAGTCTTCTTTTTATGACTACGAAAATAACTGGCCCCAATATACACTGAGTGTACAAAACATTAAGGACACCTGCTCTTTCCATGACATAGAATGACCAGGTGAATCCAGGTGAAAGTTACGATCCCTTATTGATGTTACTTGTTACATCCATATCAATCAGTGTAGATGAAGGGTGGAGACAGGTTAAAGAAGGATTTTTAAGCCTTGAGACAACTGAGACATGGGTTGTGTATGTGTGCCATTCAGAGGGTGAATGGGCAAGACAAAAGATTTAAGTGCCTTTGAGCGGGGTATGGTAGTAGGTGACAGGCGCACCGGTTTGTGTCAAGAACTGTAAGGCTGATGAGTTTTTCACGCTCAACAGTTTCCCATGTGTATAAAGAATGATCCACATCCAGCCAACTAGACACAACTGTGGAAAGCATTGGAGTCAACATGGGCCAGCATCCCTGTGGAACGCTTTAAACGACTCAATACTAGGAAGATGTTCCTAATGTTTGGTATACTCAGTGTATGTTGGAGGTTTTTAAAAATGTTTTACTTTTCATCACTCTGATAAATTTGATTATTCTTATAACCATGATGAGTTTTGGCGATCTCTCCATCAAGTAGCAGTCGGATTCTAGAAATGTAGAATAATAAGGCTACCAAGGAAGAAATATACATTGTTAATCATTACTAATGAGCGACAACACAATGATTGTTGGTCCACATGATATACAGACCATTGATTTGTACTTAATAACTGATCCCATGTTCACATTGACCATGAGATTAATTTGTACTTAATAACTGCAATACATTAATGTACATGAAGGCTACATATCTTACACTTTAGTGTGATGCATTTTCAGTTTTGTTTTAATTCAAAGGAATATATTATTTTCAAGTCTGTACTATCTCCTATCTTTTTTTCTTGGTCATTACATTACTTTTATAGCCATATGGATAACCCCTTTTTGAAGAGGTGAGTTTGGTTAGTAGGCCTCTTTACAGTGCTTCAGTTTAGAGATTACACGATGAAGACAAATCCCAGCCTATAAAATGTCAAATCAAACTGAAGTAGCAATACTAGCATTAGCCTCTGTGCTGAGAAATGTAAACAAATAAGACATCATTTTAAGCTATCTAGCGTTCCCTTCAAATAACGTATATCATATGATTGCAATGATCTGTCTGCTAGCTATTTCTCTAGAATATATGCATCTGTGCTTTCTGTATAACATCACCTTACAGTAGCTAAATCCCTGGGCAGTTAACACAGACAGACTGGGGCTGATCTACATCTTAGCCAGAAGGTTACTGATCAGCCTCTGTAGGTCCTGAGTGCGCATTCCTGTGGTCTCCAGTACCTCCTCATGGTTGGCCTTCTCCTGGCTGTCGTAGTCTGTGACCACCTTGTTGGTGATGAGAGACAGGCCAAAGACACGGAGACCACAGTGACGAGCCACCACCACCTCAGGGACTGTACTCATACCTACAGAGCACAGAGAGGGTGAAAAAAAGACAAGCACTAGAGTTCTGTTGAAGAAATAGACATCTATTGAAAGATTTCAGGGCATTGATAAAGCCCAATGAACCATACTAACCCACAGCATCTGCGCCTAGTTTCTGGAGAGCTCTGCACTCTGCGATGGTCTCAAAGTTAGGACCTGCCAGCATGCAGTACACGCCTTGCTGGATAAAGGAGGAACAGCCCTGCTCCTCAGCAGTCTCTTTGGCCAGTATAGAAAGGTCTTTGTCATAGGCGTCCGACATGCAGGGAAAACGGACTCCAAACCTGAAGAGATACATAAAGTCCTGTGTCATATCGGAGGCCCTCAATGTCAGGTAAACGAACAATCCAAGAAGTCCACAAGGATAATAACCATGCCCTTTACTGTAATAAAATGCCAGTAATCAGGCTTCTCAGACAGCAGGAACGTGCAACATGACCCTTCCTTCCAAAGATCCAGAGACTGCTATTCTAACTAGGAGTGATGGAAGGCTCACCTTTCATCGTTATGACCACACAGTGGGTTCTGGCCTGCAAAGCCTGGCATGTTGATGTGATCCTTGATCAGCATGATGTCACCCACTTTAAAGTTGGGGTTCAGCCCCCCAGCAGCATTAGTGACAATCAGGGTCTCCACCCCGAGCAGGAAGAACACTCGCACCGGGTATGTCACCTAGAGAGAAAGAGGAACTAGAGATCACATCCTCAGTACTACATTTTTTTAATAGCAAGCCTGCACTGTTTTCCTTATCGCTAGGTGACTAGACTATAATAATTTTAACTATATTCACTATAATTATTTTCACAAAATAAAGTCAATAAAACCTTTTTTAGTCATAATGCGTAGTTCGTACAGTATTTGTATTTATTAAGGATCCCCATTAGCTGCTGCCACGGCAGCTGCTCCTCTTCCTGGGGTCCAACGACATTGTCAGAAATACAAAATATTAAAATATAAAATATTATATGACATTACATTTCACAACACTTTACCCAATACATGTACTGTGTTCCCTCAGGCTACTACTCCACTATCACATATTTACAATACAACATCCATGTGTAGGTGTGTGTAGAGTGCATGTCTTATCATGTCAGGGTGCATATTATATTGTGTCCAAAGATTTAAGATTAAAATTCAACTCACACTGTCAAAGGTTAACCCAAATTGCCTGGAATGCTAGTTTTACAGAGGTTAAAAGCTTACTCAAGACACTAACTGTGTTATTCTAACATTATGGAACGTATGTTCTTCATAAAAGTGCAAACTGGTGAAGTATCATTGAGTATCCTCACTACTCATTTGAAAGAATATAGTAGCTGCATTTAAAAATAAATATCATCCCATAAAACAGGTGTCAGGTTTACCATGGGATATACAAGCATTTCAATACACTTCCACAACATTCATTAAATATGAATCCAATGTAATGAGGATATGGCTCTGGTGGGTGGAGAGAGTGGAGCTCACTGTGGCAATGTTGTAGCCTTCGTAGAAGTGGAAGCGGCCCTGCATGCAGACACACTGCTTCCCCTGCAGCTCCCCAAAGACCAGCTGACTGGCATGTCCTTGTACTGCAGTGGTGCAACAAGAAAGAAAGGAGGAGCATTTTTATAGAATTACTGAATGTAAATATTTCAGTCAGGTCCCAAGGACAGGAAGCAGCAGCCACCAACGGGTGACGGTCTGGTTCTGGGTCACAGTGAAGGACTGGTTTTCTTACTTCAACTTTCAAAACATCCACCTAAACATTTCTTATCTAACATTAAATGATTAAATGCATAAGTTATCAATGATCATTATAACGTTTATTGAGCTTTGGTCAAGTGTTCAATAAGCATAACACTGTAAGATAGTATGTAATGTCTACAGGATGATGTAATGATGCATGTACAAACTGAAGACAGCATGATGCTGTACATTTTCAGGTGGGACAGTACAGGATAAGGATATTGTCTGACCTGTGCTGTTGGGGAAGCATGGGATGTCCTTGTAGGGAAACACAGTCTTGTTGTCCAGCAGGTCAGCCAGGCCACCCAGGCCAGAGCCACAGATGATGGCTACTTTAGGCCTCTGCTCAGTGTGGGACAGCAACCAATCAGCTGTTTCCCTGTAATCCTCATATTTGTAACTGAGGAAAGAAACATAGTAAGTGCATGCTATTCAGTGTAATATAATAATAATATATGCCATTAAGCAGAAGCTTCTATCCAACGCGACTTACATTCATTTGTGCATATATTTTTACATATGGGTGGTCACAGGAATCGAACCCACAATCCTGCCATTAATTTAAATCATCAAAGATAATCTGTGTTTCAGCAGAGATAGGTTACTATATACCTTTCATCTGAACACAACCAATAGGAACTTTTCTTAGTTGATGAGCCCAACCTGTCAATTACAGAAGGGTGATCTTCAAAAGTATCTTAGCAGCTCCTACAGCTGGTAACAACAGAATCACAGACACAACACACCCTGTAACCCCCTCTCTTGGTTGTGTGTGTGTGTGTGAGAAAGAGAGAGTTTATCTAATTGAATTAAATTGAATCGTGAGTTCAACTAAATGTAATTAACTTCTACACATTCAAACTCTACAAGCACATCGACTTCATTTGAGACACATCACTGTTGTCGGGCAAACTCATCGGGTGAATGATTGATTGCAAGTCCTGTAATTTAAAAGCAGGCTTATACAGCTTTTATAAGTTACCATGAACCCAATTAGATCACTTGACTAGAGGTCACTCTAACAAACATTAGTTGCAGAATGCAGTTTGAGTTCTGCTAGTAAAAACATATACAGTATATCACAAAAGTGAGTACACCCCTCACATTTTTGTAAATATTTGAGTATATCTTTTCATGTGACAACACTGAAGAAATGACACTTTGCTACAATGTAAAGTAGTGAGTGTACAGCTTGTATAACAGTGTAAATTTGCTGTCCCCTCAAAATAACTCAACACACAGCCATTAATGTCTAAACCGCTGGCAACAAAAGTGAGTACACCCCTAAGTGAAAATGTCCAAATTGGGCCCAAATAGCCATTTTCCCTCCCCGGTGTCATGTGACTCGTTAGTGTTACAAGGTCTCAGGTGTGAATGGGGAGCAGGTGTATTAAATTTGGTGTTATCGCTCTCACACTCCCTCATACTGACTGGTCACTGGAAGTTCAACATGGCACCTCATGGCAAAGAACTCTCTGAGGATCTGAAAATGTTTTTTGTTGCTCTACATAAAGATGGCCTGGGCTATAAGAAGATTGCCAACACCCTGAAACTGAGCTGCAGTACGGTGGCCAAGACCATACAGTGGTTTAACTGGACAGGTTCCACTCAGAACAGGCCTCGCCATGGTCGACCAAAGAAGTTGAGTGCACGTGCTCAGCGTCATATCCAGAGGTTGTCTTTGGGAAATAGACGTATGAGTGCTGCCAGCATTGCTGCAGAGGTTGAAGGGGTGGGGGGTCAGCCTGTCAGTGCTCAGACCATACGCCGTACACTGCATCAAATTGATCTGCATGGCTGTCGTCCCAGAAGGAAGCCTCTTCTAAAGATGATGCACAAGAAAGCCCGCAAACAGTTTGCTGAAGACAAGCAGACTAAGGACATGGATTACTGGAACCATGTCCTGTGGTCTGATGAGACCAAGATAAACTTATTTGGTTCAGATGGTGTCAAGCGTGTGTGGCGGCAACCAGGTGAGGAGTACAAAGACAAGTGTGTCTTGCCTACAGTCAAGCATGGTGGTGGGAGTGTCATGGTCTGGGGCTGCAAGAGTGCTGCCGGCACTGGGGAGCTACAGTTCTTTGAGGGAACCATGAATGCCAACATGTACTGTGACATACAGAAGCAGAGCATGATCCCCTCCCTTCGGAGACTGGGCCGCAGGGTAGTATTCCAACATGATAACGGCCCCAAACACACCTCCAAGACGACCACTGCCTTGCTAAAGAAGCTGAGGGTAAAGGTGATGGACTGGCCAAGCATGTCTCCAGACCTAAACCCTATTGAGCATCTGTGGGGCATCCTCAAACAGAAGGTGGAGGAGTGCATGGTCTCTAACATCCACCAACTCCATGATGTCGTCATGGAGGAGTGGAAGAGGACTCCAGTGGCAACCTGTGAAGTTCTGGTGAACTCCATGCCCAAGAGGGTTAAGGGCAGTGCTGGAAAATGATGGTGGCCACACAAAATATTGACACTTTGGGCCCAATTTGGACATTTTCACTTAGGGGTGTACTCACTTTTGTTGCCAGCGGTTTAGACATTAATGGCTGTGTATTGAGTTATTTTGAGGGGACAGCAAATTTACACTGTTATACAAGCTGTACACTCACTACTTTACATTGTAGCAGAGTGTCATTTCTTCAGTGTTGTCACATGAAAAGATATACTCAAAAATTTACAAAAATGTGAGGGGTGTACTCACTTTTGTGATATACTGTATATATATCATCCTCATATTCGATGTTAGCAATAAACCTTCAGTCACCATAAACTTTTATATCGGCAGGCCATGTTTTATGAGTTGTATATGCTTCATAATAAAGCTGGATTTAAAACGGAAAATAGTGTCAATTCAACCTTCCGCTCGCTGTAGTAAAACGGTGGGAGCTACAAAGGCTCAGTGAGCAAGTGAAATAAACAGCAGGATTGGATGATTCAGTGGCAGCGCAGTGCGGAGCTGTCCGTGGTGCTGCTGCGGGATCAGCGCATTCCATTCGGGATGGTCCACAGAGCCGCGCGACTGCACACTCCTACTGAACCAGGCGCACAATGAACACGAACAATGGCCACTCATTTTGTATTTATTGACAGACAACGGCGAGTCCCTTTCGTTTCAAATGAGCTGGCAAAAGCTAGGGCTACTTTCAATGCTTGAATTAATTTTACATAAGGTTTGCATGAAAAGGAAGCATGTTTCTTTAAGTGCTGCCCACGCTAACGTGTACCTACGTATGAGGATGTAGGCAGCCTAGTTACTAAAAGGATAGGGAGATAAAAGCTTACATTTTGTTAACCTTATAAACAATATACATTTTCGATATGTAAATCGACAATGTGTATTGGTATCTATCAAATATAGCCACGATAATCTCTTGCCATATGTGAAAATATGCCTATTTCATGTATCCTAATCCACCGACACATTGTAAACTACGATATGACGATTTTACTGACTGAAACTGGCATTTTGGCAGAACATTCATAGGTTACTGTGCGCTTCCAACCCTCGACACAGACAAATGGATTAGCATCTGCCGCTGAATTATTATAGGCTCTACTGTGTAGCCTATCAGGAGGACAACCGTTCACTTCGTTTTACTTCGATATACACCAATATGTTATCCTACCTGCATTGGTTTGAGGATGAATTGTTCATTTCTGATGATGAGGTAAAGCTACAGTAGAAATGGTTTGTTCGTCAGCCACAGCGTTTAGCGACAAACGGTAATCGTAGGACAAGGTCAGTGATGGGAGGGTGGCGTGACGGAGGAGGAGTCGTTGGACTTGCAGTTCCTTTGAAAGGGCTCGTTGTTCTAATCCAATTGTCTGGGACGCTCACTGACCCGCGCAATAAACGTTGAGGACTGACACTGACAGCGGGCCAGCCGTTGACAACATAGGGAACTGAAAGGATCCTATGACTAAAGCAGAACAAATAATAGATAACTCTACATTAAAACTTAACCACAAAACAATGATTTACTGACAGTGAAGGTGCACGAAGGGGAACTTGTGTCTACCTGAAGCCACGCTCTCACACTGGAAATACCCACGTTAATAGTTTGGATAACACTCAGAGCAGAGACCTCAATTAGTCAACTATCATTTTGTTGATGTGTTGGGCTGGGGGGAAATCCCCAAAATTAAAATATGCCCACTCTTTTGAATGTCTCCATGTGCTCAAAGAGCCTGCTCTGACTCATGTGAAATGCAAAACGTGTGGTTAGATGTCAGGTTTTGGTTGAATTTTGCCTGGTTGTGTAGGACTACATTGAGAAAGATTGCAATTTGCAGGCTACTTCAAGGTCTTTCTTGGCCCTTGTCCAAACAATTAAAAGTTCAAACTTGGCGTATAATGTGATGAGTTACTCAGTGGCACCGGGCATGCTTTCCATCACTGGTTAAATCGTTGTAAAGGACAGCACATAGGGACAGCCCCCCCCCCCCCCCCCCCCCCCCCCCTGGATTAGTTGAGAAGCCTCAGAGGGGCTTCTCTGGTGATATTTAAGACATGGCACTGCCTTGTCTGGTTCTTCTGTTCTCCAGACAATATCCCTTAGTTTTATGTATTGTCTACTTTCTACCGTAGAGGCGTATCTGGAAAACCAGTTTAAAAAACTGCAGAATTGCTAACTACAGGAAGATGAATGGCATAAAGTGGAACATGGTTGAAAAAAGAAACACTGAAGTTTTTTTCTGTCAGGTTTTCCACCCTTTTAACTATTACACACATAAGGACTACGCAAATGTTTTCACAGTTCTTAAGTGTAAAATCCAATGACAGAGCTAAAGCAGAGGGCACATAGTAGCTGGTGTATAATAGTGTGATGAACCTCTAGGAACCTCTAAACAGTCACCACTCGAGGAACAAGATTTACAAAACGCTACAAAATCAATATGTGGGCAAGCAGAGCTAGGCATATTTGTAAAAGGATCAAACTAATAGGATTTGTACGCATTAAACGGAAAGCAAATTTCCCTCCTGTCATCCCTGTTCTATTTGTACTTTCCCTGTGAGACACCCCGTCCCCCACAGTGGCATTCCCTCCTCTCCTGTCATCCATTGTGCAAAGGCCGCCTCTGAAATACCAGACATCTCAAATAAAACTGAAGCTTTCTGGTCAGACTTCCAATGAGGGTGTGTAGATGTGATACACAGGGAATGCACTATAGTAGCTTTGGGATTACAGTAAATTACAGTTTGTAAAATTAAATTACATGAACAAATAGTTACAATTTCTTGTACATACTGCGTGCCTCTTTCGACATGAATGAATTGTGTAATCTGGTAAATCTCTCCAAGATTATATTGTATTGTGAAACAATAACAATTAAATAACTACTTTTTCAACCTCTGCAAGACACATTGAGATTAATGAAAACAATTTACAGGTCACTAAAATGGAAAGTTGAAGGCCTTCTATGGGAACTTGGTGGGAACCAACTGAGTTAGTAGAAATGAGGTGACTTCATGAGAGTTTTTTGTAAATGAGAAGAATTTTAGAACTATTACTACTGAATTGAAATAGGGAGAAATTAGCTATTTCTATTAAAAAACATTGTGTATTATTAATTTATTAGGCCACTTTTGCTGAAGTCAAACCCCTACACTGTTGTAATGTTCTAACTCAACCTGACATATGATATATTATCAATGAATGTGGCATAGGGAGTTAGGCCTGGACACATACTGTAATTTTTTGGTGATGCAGAATAGGCATGTGTTTTTTGAGAGAAATCCCCTGGTATCAGGGTCTTCAGGACAAAATAGTCTGCTACTCTATTATTCATTATCTTTCACACATTCTACTACCTAGTGCATACTCATGCATATGTCTACTCGGATCAAATAACTGTTAAAGAAACATAAAACATCCTCTGTGTTTTTGATAGCAAACATTACAAATATGCTGGCACCACAATTTATAGATTAATACCCCAAATGTAGCATACATATAGTCTAACAAGACTTCCAAACTGTTTCACTTGTAGTTTGAGTGCTCAGAAAGGAATGCATGCATAGCCTACTAATTAAGCCTCGTTAGATAAATCTAACATTTGTCATCTTGATACCCAATTAGAATTATTAACTTTGATCATATCTATTGAATTCAGTTATTTACTTAATGGGCTACATAGGCTAGATAGAAGACTGGTCACTCTAATATCAGAGTATGGGTGGGGGGTTGGGTCGTCTCAGAGGTCCATTTGGATACATTGTTTCTGATGTTGGCTCCCCGAACACCAACTCTTTTATTCCCGCTTTGGACACGTGACCAATGAGGACCACGTGACCAATGAGAAGGAACCAGCACGCCGTAGAGTCGGTGCCATGGTAACGGCTAAATGCGCTACAAACTAAAAGGAGAGAAAGAGAGGGACAACTATTGGTGACTATTCTGTAAATTTCAAAACAAATGACAATGCCTGGTTATTAGGAATATAAAGAACCTAGAACTGAATATAAAATGTTTGAACTGGCTTGATAATGTAGACACATTTATTGAAGTTTATAGTTAACGTTAGCTAGTTGCTAACGTTAGTTGGTTGCTAGTATAACGTTATTGTACTGTTTGCAGATTTGAACGCCAGACGAAATATTGACAAATTTGGATGGATTAAATATACCTTCGTTACCAATAATAATAAGTTACTCAGCCACAGTAAAGACGATTCTAGCTACAGTGCTGAAGAACTGTTATCTGTGCGCACAGGCTGTAATTTATCCAAAACACGAAATAAATTACTTTAGAGCACTGTTTACCACCAGACGTGCCAAGTAACGTAACTTCAGTCAGAGAGGAAGAGAGAGGCCCAGAAATCTCTCATTCAAGCAGGTTTCGTTTTTTCGCCCACAAGGAATTCGTTTTTTGTATGGCGATTAATGAGAGAGTGGTGAATTTGGTCAACAAAAAATGAATGGCTTATTTGCTAAGTTACTTGAGGTTTATTTGATGGAACAGAAGTTTCGTAATGCTTAAATTGTTACGAGTGTACTGATATAAGTAAGATACGAGACATCCAGGTGTTGTGGCGAAAATCTTCCCCTGACAGAATTTTCCACCTTTCGCGTTCTTCATTGCTGCGACTTGTTTGCTAGTTGAGATTTCTGCTCTTCACTCCGTTGTCAGTTTAGCCTACATTTCACTGATCTTTCGGTTTGGCGATTTGTTTCAAGTGTATGTAGCGGTTCTAGCTTAAATGGCGCCCTGGGTGAAATCCCCCCCTTCAGTGCGCGCACCCGTTGGCGCCCGTTTCCGGCCCCGGCAACAGACGCCTCACAAGTCCTCAACTGGCAGCTTCATTAAATATTACCCGTAAAACACCAGTCTCAACGTCAACAGTGAAGAGGCGACTCCAGGATGCTGGCCTTCTAGGCAGAGTTGCAAAGAAAAAGTCATATCTCACACTGGCCAATAAAAAAAAAAAGATTAAGATGGGCAAAAGAACACAGGTACTGGACAGAGGAACTGTGCCTAGAAGGCCAGCATCTTGGAGTCGCAGCTTCACTCTTGATGTTGAGACTGGTGTTTCGCGGGTACTATTTAATGAACCTGCCAGTTGAGGACTTGTGAGAGGTCTGTTTCTCAAACTAGACACTCTAATGTACTTGTCCTCTTGCTCAGTTGTGCACCGGGGCCTCCCACTCCTCTTTCTATTCTGCTTAGAGCCAGTTTGCGCTGTTCTGTGAAGGAAGTAGTACACAGCGTTGTACGAAGAAAGGTCTTTGTTTCTGGCCCTTTTGAGCCTGTAATTGAACCCAAAAATGCCGATGCTCCAGATATTCAACTAGTCTAAAGAACACAGCGTTGTTTCAGAAAAAAGGTCTTTGTTTCTGGCCATTTTGAGCCTGTAATCGAACCCACAAATGCCGATGCTCCAGATACTCAACTAGTCTAAAGAAGGCAAGTTATATTGCTTCTTTAATCAGAACAACAGTTTTCAGCTGTGCTAAATAATTGCAAAAGGGTTTTCTAATGATCAATTAGCCTTTTACATGATAAACTTGGATTACCTAACACAACGTGCCATTGGAACACAGGATTGATGGTTGCTGATAATGGGCCTCTGTACTCCTATGTAGATATTCTATTAAAAATCTGCCGTTTTTAGCTACAATAGTCATTTACAACATTAACAATGTCTACACTGTATTTCTGATCAATTTTATGTTATTTTAATGAAAAAAAAAATTAACTTTTCTTTCAAAAACAAGGACATTACTAAGTGACCCCAAACTTTTGAAGGGTAGTGTACCTACTAGAATAAAGACTCGTAGTGAGTCTGTCTTGTTGTTTTCTAAATAAATGAATATGTTCATATTCAACAGGATCCCCTGTATCCTCAAATTAACTAAACAAAGAAAGCTCCAACTTTGCAATGCCCACCTCCAAGGTTCAGGCATCCCATGCGGCTCTGCCAAGCCTGCCTCTGAAAATACCAGAGGGATTCAAGAGCAAAGTGGTGGCACCCAGGAATCCCAAACTAGTTAGAAGAGAGGATAGGCCTAAAAAAGTGAGTACATTCATATGGAGTGTATGTTTTCAATATACACATAACTTGCAGCTATTATTGAATATATCCTCCTACTTCATTATTCATTTATATTTCAAGTAAAATAAAAAAATGTGTCTCTTTCCTTGAAATGAGTGCAGTTCTATGTTTACCTATTGATGAACTAATTGATGGAGAGATGTTATTGTGGGGGAAATTAAGCAGAATATGTGTTTGAGTTGGCCTATTCTAAAAGGGGAGAATAATAACATTCCAGGAATATGTCTGTGGTCAAGGATGGACATTTTTATTCAATGATCACTCATGGATTCTGTTCATTGAATTCCCTTTCTCAATGTAGCTGACACCATCTGCTTTTGCACAAGAGATGTCTCAATCTACAGCGGAGCGGCTGGCAAATACACATGAGATGCACCCACCACGCATTCTAGAGCTGATAGACATGAGTGAGACCACTCACCAGAAGGTAAAGTCTATGCAAATGCACTACAACAGGATTTCCCAACTAGCGGCCTGCAGGCCAAGTTTGGCCCGTGGGTGATTTTACAAGTCTTCTGAGCAAAAATAAATAAATTTCCAAAGTATTCCCACGCATACTAGAAAGATACAGTATATGTGATTGTATACAATTGTAAGCAAGGTTTGAAATTATTATGTTTTAGTCTAATATTATATATGTTTGGGCTCAGGGGTCACGTTAATGCAGAATTTAGTTTTTCTCATAGAACAAAATATATACAACGCATAAGAAATATCTTGCTGGCCTCCCGAGTGGCGCAGTGTTCTAAGGCACTGAATCACAGTGCTATCTGTGCCACTAGAGATTCTGGGTTCGAGTCCAGACTCTGTCGCGACCGGGAGACCCATGGGGCGGCGCACAATTGGCCCATCGTCATCCGGGTTAGGGGAGGGTTTGGCCGGCAAGGATGTCCTTGTCCCATCGTGCACTAGTGACTCCTGTGGCGGGCCGGGCGCAGTGCACACTGACACAGTCGCCAGGTGTACCGTGTTTCCTCCGACACATTGGTGTGGATGGCTTCCGGGTTAAGTGGGCATTGTGTCAAGAAGCAGTGCGGTTTGGTTGGGTTGTGTTTCGGAGGACGCACGGCTCTCGACCTCCGGCTCTCACGAGTTCGTATGGGAGTTGCAGCGATGAGACAAGATTGTAACTACCAATTGGGGAGAAAAAGGGGTAAAAGAAGAACGTTTTGTGAACGCAGATCTAAAATGCTTCTTATTGTAATTTCTGCTCGTCATCAGACCAACGTTAATTTTGTGCTTCAGTAGGACTTTTCCACTCTGATGAGAATTCATGAACAGGCATTCTAATAGCAGATGTGTAGCTACTTTTCTCCTGTACTTTTCGTGCAAGATTAACTTTCAGCAAAACATTAGGAAATGTAGCTGGCTACATTCATTCTTAGATAAACATTAGAAATATGATGGCCATGCATTGTTTTTGCAAAAAATACCTTTCTTTTTCATTGTAAGCTCATTTACTTGTGTGGCTGCTAGACGAATAGCATTGCACTTCTGTTACCATCTGATGAAATGAAGCTATTTTCTGTCGAATGTGTTGCACTAATGTATTTTCTGTGAAGGAAAACCATAGTTGCACGCCACGATCACTCGATTGTATTTTCTGTGAAGGAAATCCATAGTTGCACGCCACGATCACTCGATTGAAGGAAAAAAAACACGGTTGACTTTTAATATAAAACACAGGTGAAATAGTTTAAAACACAGTTCATGATCCCTGCACTATAAACTCAAAGTCAAGCTTTCTTTATGATCACTTAGGATGCAGTATTACCACTTAGCTGTTTTTGTTGGCTTGGAGAATCATTTATTTGTAGATAATACTGATAATGCACAGGCCAAAAGCTTGTGTCGATTGTCAAACCGCAAGAAAACATCTAATCAGATCCTAGGTCACCCATCTCAACCTGATTGATGTTGGAAGCCTATGGTTAAAACATAATATTATTGCTCAGCCTTTACACCATCAAAAGGGCCCTGGTAGGGCTTTATGTCACTTCATCTTATTCATTGAACGTGCATCTGTAAATAGGACTGTGCATCCACCCACTCTTCCTCCCTTGGAACATAAACTGGATTTAATTGGATTGATTATAGAGGAAAATCATTTAATTTACTGTAGGAATGTGAAAGAAGTACACATTTTCTCATCTTATAAAGCATCTGCTCTCTGCACCTCTCTCTCTCTCTCTCTCTCTCTCTCTCTCTCTCTCTCTCTCTCTCTCTCTCTCTCTCTCTCTCTCTCTCTCTCTCTCTCTCTCTCTCTCTCTCTTTGCCCCTTTCTACCTCCAGCGTTTTCTTGCCTCTGTAATACTGTTAGCTAATATAATTATTTTCCAACCATCTTGTCCTTAAATCAGAGCCCATCTTCTGAAATTGTATACAAAATTAAGTCAAATAGGATGAAGGAGGTTCAAATCAAGGCATTCTCTTTTTCACTTACAAGCTGGCCGATTGTGTGGAGTAAATTTCCACAGTTGCAGAATACAGAATGCATCATCATTATGAGATGAAGGTCATTTTGACATAATTGATATTAAGTTTATGAACCAGGCCTGTAAGCAGCCTTCCCTTAGTCAGCGTTGTCTGATGTGACCTCCTACTGTAGTAGTAGAGGTCATCTAATGTGACTTAAACAATTACAATTGTCTACAATTATTATGGAATATTATTTTCTAATATGTGTGTTACTAAAGGCACAATGTGGCTTGCTCAAAAAAGTATGTTATTGTTCCTACCCTAAGAATACTGTCTTTTAAAATTTTCCTCTGTGCTGTTCTTAGTTCTCTACCATTGATGTGGACCAGGCCATGTTCCAGCCATACCCCTCGGAGATTGTGTTCCAGAATTATACGCCCTCAGAGACCTTTGAGATTTCACTGATTCTCCGTAACAATGACAAGGTAGGGCAGGGCGTGTTTGGGTACCAGGGAAGCGTGGAAGGTTGATGTGGACATTAGATTGCCAATACCTGGCTGAGCGAGCAGCTATGTGGAGAGTGGATAGTTCTGGAGATTTGCTTGATCCATCTGACTTCCCAGTGATAATTGTACAGCATACGTTATTAGTTACAACCCCATATGTGCCACACCAATATGTGATTGGATTCTCCATTAAAAAGTGCTCCACAGCAAACACTCAATAAACTGTAATTAATGAAAGGGCTGTTTATGAAAGGGCTGAATCATGCATGGATCTATCATTTAAATGGGCTCGATTACAGTTAGAAAATATGTCTCCCCTAAAACCCTCTCATGGCGTCAGAGATAAGTCAAGGAAATATATTGTTAGGTGTAGCCTATACATTTAATGCATAACCTACCTAGGATTTAGAAGAAATATCCAAATGTAACTGTCAGTCCATTATTAAAAGGTGTAAGGGTACTGTGCATGAAATCTGGAGAATTTCTGTTTTCGACACATGAAAAGGCATAACAATCTTTTTACAACGCTACAATGATTGATATGCTTTTAACTTGCCTCTCAGTTATGTTACCATTGATCAACTATGACGTTATGACTCATCTTTCACATGTTGATAATGCATTGTGGAAGTCACAGAGGTACAGTAATTTTACTATGTAATGCAATAGTAATTCCCAACATAATAAAATCTCTGGCCCAGCTATCTGCATTGTGCATTATTACCCTTTTCCTTATAGGCTACAGTGCATTATTACCATTTTCCTTATAGGCTACAGTGCATTATTACCCTTTTTCTTATAGGCTACAGTGCATTATTACCATTTTCCTTATAGGCTACAGTGCATTATTACCATTTTTCTTATAGGCTACAGTGCATTATTACCATTTTCCTTATAGGCTACAGTGCATTATTACCCTTTTTCTTATAGGCTACAGTGCATTATTACCCTTTTTCTTATAGGCTACAGTGCATTATTACCCTTTTTCTTATAGGCTACAGTGCATTATTACCATTTTCCTTATAGGCTACAGTGCATTATTACAATTTTTCTTATAGGCTACAGTGCATTATTACCATTTTCCTTATAGGCTACAGTGCATTATTACCCTTTTTCTTATAGGCTACAGTGCATTATTACCCTTTTTCTTATAGGCTACAGTGCATTATTACCCTTTTTCTTATAGGCTACAGTGCATTATTACCCTTTTTTTATAGGCTACAGTGCATTATTACCCTTTTTCTTATAGGCTACAGTGCATTATTACCCCTTTTCTTATGGGCTACAGTGCATTATTACCATTTTCCTTATAGGCTACAGTGCATTATTACCCTTTTTCTTATAGGCTACAGTGCATTATTACCCTTTTTCTTATAGGCTACAGTGCATTATTACCATTTTCCTTATAGGCTACAGTGCATTATTACCCTTTTTCTTATAGGCTACAGTGCATTATTACCCTTTTTCTTATAGGCTACAGTGCATTATTACCCTTTTCCTTATAGGCTACAGTGCATTATTACCCTTTTTCTTATAGGCTACAGTGCATTATTACCCTTTTTCTTATAGGCTACAGTGCATTATTACCCTTTTTCTTATAGGCTACAGTGCATTATTACCCTTTTTCTTATAGGCTACAGTGCATTATTACCATTTTCCTTATAGGCTACAGTGCATTATTACCCTTTTTCTTATAGGCTACAGTGCATTATTACCCTTTTTCTTATAGGCTACAGTGCATTATTACCCTTTTTCTTATAGGCTACAGTGCATTATTACCCTTTTTTTATAGGCTACAGTGCATTATTACCCTTTTTCTTATAGGCTACAGTGCATTATTACCCTTTTTCTTATAGGCTACAGTGCATTATTACCCTTTTTCTTATAGGCTACAGTGCATTATTACCATTTTCCTTATAGGCTACAGTGCATTATTACAATTTTTCTTATAGGCTACAGTGCATTATTACCATTTTCCTTATAGGCTACAGTGCATTATTACCCTTTTTCTTATAGGCTACAGTGCATTATTACCCTTTTTCTTATAGGCTACAGTGCATTATTACCCTTTTTCTTATAGGCTACAGTGCATTATTACCCTTTTTTTATAGGCTACAGTGCATTATTACCCCTTTTTTTATAGGCTACAGTGCATTATTACCCCTTTTTTTATAGGCTACAGTGCATTCGCAATATTCCTCACACAATAACATACCTCTCTTTCCCCTACACTCATCCTTTCAAATGCCAACTATTTCTACCGGTTTCATCCTTTCAGAACAGCGAAACTCATTAGTAACTACATTATGTGTTTTTTAATTAGGCAATTTTTTATAGTTTGAACAAAAAGCATTGTGATGAAAGGATTATATAGTGTCAACTGATTTGGTAGTCTACAACCTACATATTTTCTCCCAACCATTTACCTTTCAGGGAGATGGGGTAGGGTGGGGGTAGTAGTGAGATAGTGTGGTAGAGAGACACATACTGTAATAAGTATGTATATTAATTCCCTGGAAAAACAACCTCTTTATTAAATTTATTCATGACCACATTGAAGCTGTAATGCATACAGTCGTTAGATTTAAAATGCAAGGAGAAAATATATGAAAGATTTAGCTTTGTAGTCAAATGTCTCACCTCCTCACTGCAGTCCCATGTTGATGGCAAATAGATAGGCCTAGAAAAAGTTATTGGCAGTAGAGTCAAAGCCACAATTCCTTTTATTTATTGGTCATTTAAATCCTGAATTTCTAAATATACTATGTTGCATGCCTGTCCAAACCCCAAACTCTTTTTTAGGATGTATTGCATTTGGCTGATTTTTATATCAAACAGAAGTTAAACAAGTGCACTTTTACGTTGATGCATTTGGTGACATACTGTTTTGTTCCAGTGTTAATTTTGTCAACAATAACTATGATGAAAAATATTTGTCAACAACCTATTTTTCCTCACGAAAACTAATAAAGATAGCGAGACGAGATGCCATAAAAACACAATAACTTTAGTAACAAATTCGTTTTCATTTTAGTTGATGAAAATGTGACGAGACGAGAATTCCACATGAGACTAATGGACTTTCAATTAGACATTAATATTTTTTGTCCAATCATAAGCATTCATGTCTTTGCAGAATATTTAATGCAATCCTCTCATTGGCAGAATTAACGGCTTTTCAGTCACACAGCTCCCGGGCAGTCACTTCAGTCACTCGTAAATATTTTGAGCTGATGCACAGCCAGCGAACCAGGACACTTTAATTGTAACTAACCTCAACTAAAAACTATAATGTTTACTCTCTTACTTTCATGTTGGCTATTTTCGCTTTGATCACATCACATGCTCCATTTTCCCATGTGTGCTGTTATTCATCTGTGTTGCCGCTCTTCCGGTCGGCAAATGCGAGTCACTGTTATTTACCCCCACCCCAAGGTTATGATTGGGAGAAAAGAGCTGTATGCTTAAATGGTTTAACCTGTTGCCAAGGCTTTGTAGCCTATGGTAAGTCATGGCTAGCATTGGTTACAATCTGCCACAATAGCAATGTGCCAGCTATATGAGGGGATAGTTGGCCTGGTTGGACAAGGCTATCTTAATGTGCACATGATGGAAGTTACAAGTAAATTATTTAATGGGAAAAAAATGCGCTGACGAATATTTGACAAAAATGACTGTGACTAAAACTACACTAAAATTGTCCTAAGTTTAAGTCGACTGATAATGACTAAAACTAAGAAGGATGAAATGACTAAAATGTGACTGAGACTAAAACTAAATCTAAAATAGCTGCCAAAATGAACACAGTTCTGTACCATAGTCTGCCAAACTGCCACCTGCATGTTGAAATATATATATTTTTTAAACAGAGGAAAGGAATTTAATTTCTTATGTTCTTCTTGCAGTTATTTTTCTTAAATATGTTTCTTGTCTTTGAGCTTCTTTTGGGGCTTAGGAGAGTAGGGAGTAGGGATGTTGCAAAGTCAAAGTGGAGAGTTAGTCATTATGTCCCTCTCTCTCTCTCTCTCTCTCTCTCTCTCTCTCTCTCTCTCTCTCTCTCTCTCTCTCTCTCTCTCTCTCTTTCTCTCTTTCTTTTTCTTTCTCTCTCTTTTCTCTCTCTTTGTCTCTCTCTCTTTGTTTCTCTCTCTATTTCTCTGTGTGTGCGCGTGTATGTGTGTGCATGCATGTGCATATGTGTGTGTGTTTGTGTGTGTGTGTGTGTCTTTCTGGTCTTTAGATCCCACGGCTGGTGAAGGTGGTGGAGGGAGACTCTCTGTATTTTAAAGTGGTCAGTCCAGTGGATGTATGTAGCAAAGTGGCCCCAGGGATGGCATCCACATTCAGTGTCCTCTTTACACCTCAGGAGAACAAGGTACTGTCAACACAAATAAAATAAAAATGATATAGCAACACACTTAACAAACAGTTGGAACACTGTAAAGTGCAATACACTATTACATTTTCTTTTAATGCTATGGATCAAAGCAAACAAATGTTTCCAACTTTATTCAATCTGTTCATGAAATTTCCTCTTTCTGATTCCAAAAGAAAACAGCTTTCTTATGTTCTGAACATTACTGAAAGAAATGTAGGCCTAGTTATGAAACCAGTCTCATTCATTACCCTTGGTCTGAAGGAAAGATTTCAATGCTTCAGGTTTTCCCTTCAGTAATGACAACACGGTGAAACATCAATGTCAAAGCTCATATTCCTTGTTAATGTGCCTCTGCACTGTAATTCTATCAGAGAGTGTGCTTTGATGAGCATGGGCATGACAGGGAATGTTTCCACCACAGCCTACTCTCATTCCATTAGCTGCCATTCTCCAGGCTCTAATATGGCCTGGTAATCTGCTTTGCTCTGCTTGCACATTAATACAGAGTGCAGTTGTTAGAGAGATTCAGGGCCCTGACATAATCAGGCCTGGAGCCAACTCATCTGTATGGAGACAATAGGGAGAGATGAGGACTGTTTGGATGACAGACCCCTGAAAAAACAACATACTTGACAAGATGTGAACATTTGGAGCAGCAGTGAACCTTTGGTTATGCATGCGTTATAGTTCCAAGACATTGTTGATCAGGACATGTCCTTCATGCACCACATGAGACAGAATCCAATAAGAAACTGATCAAAGTTGAATCTGAAGTCTACCTCTGTGCTGTCCTGTCCTTGTGAACTTCATAAAGTAACCTCTCTTCCCCCTTCTCCCAGGACTACATTCACAGGCTCATCTGTGTGACAGAGAGGGAGAGGTTTCAGGTTCCTATCCGGGCGATTGGAGCGCGGGCCATCCTAGACTTCCCTGACCACCTGCACTTCTCTCTGTGCCCTGTGAAGTGCTCCTCACAGAAGACCCTGCTGGTGCGCAACATTGGCAACTGTGAGGCCAAGTTTCAGCTAAGCACACACAGGTGAGAGATGATCTATGATAGGAGTCTGTTCTAGCCTCTAGTCTGTTCTAGCCCAAGTACTCCATGCTAAACCAACCATTTCTACCTGTCCATGCCTTTGTTCTGTCAAGCCCTTTTTCAGTGGAGCCCCCTCTTGGAACTATTGGAGTTGGAGAGAGCATGCAGGTGACAGTTGACTTTCTACCCAAGACTGCAGGAGACCACAGCCAGGATCTGCTGCTTCACTACCATACAGGTGCAAGACCATTACTATAAAGCAGCAGCTACACCGCACAGGTCTGGCTAGACAAGATTCAGTATCCTTGGAGCTTTATGGTCACCATTATACAGATGTTACACATGCATCTATACTCTACAATCATCTACATCCAAAATTCTCCCCACAAAGAATAAACCATATACAATATACCCTCAGTGTACAAAACATTAGGAACACTTTCCTAATATTGAGTTGCACACTCCCCTTTTGCCCTCAGAACAGCCTCAATTAGTTGGGAAATGGACTCTACAAGGAGGCGAAAGCGTTCCACAGGGATGCTGGCCCATGTTGACTCCAATGCTTCCCACAGTTGTGTCAAGATGGCTGGATGTCCTATGGGTGGTGGATGTTTCTTGATAAACACGGGATACTGTTGAGCATGAAAAACCCATCAGCGTTGCAGTTCTTGACAAACCGGTGCGCCTGGCACCTACTACCATACCCTGTTCAAAGGCACTAATCTTTTGTCTTTCCCATTCACCCTCTGAATGGGACACTTATACAATCCATGTCTCAATTGTCTCAAGGCTTCAAAATCCTTCTTTAACCTGTCTCCTCCCCTTCATCTACACTGATTGAAGTGGATTTAACAAGTGACATCAATAAGGGATTGTAGCGTTCACCTGGATTCACCTGGTCAGTCTATGTCATGAAAAGAGCAGGTGATCTTAATGTTTTGTACACTCAGTGTACATGTCTCTCCAGAGTCCCCACCGATAGACCCACTCACTTTGCATTACGCTAGCACACAAGTACTTGCTCTACACCAGTAAGGTACTTCATAGAAACAGATGCATACACACACTCACATTACATACATTTTTTTGCATAAGATAATCAACTACATCAAATGGGGTGGAACTAAAAGGATGAATCTGTTTACCATACATTCACTGTGAACACAATAATAAAATATCCCCTTCGTAATGACCCAGCAGCAGGAATGGTAAAACAGTGTTAATCATTTCAGGGGCATTTATTCACAGTCTTTAATCTCTGCTCTTTCACACAGGTTGCACCTAGCGTATAGGGAAAACACCCGAATTAGCATATATCCTATTAACAGATGTATGAGTGTGGATGGCTGGGTGTGCTGGTGTTATCTGTTGCCTATAGCAGTGTGGTCAGACCTGTTAGAATGGACAGCCCCTGGAGACACGTCTGTCTTCTTTTGTTTGTGTGATTATACCAGCTGATGGTTTGAGATATTGATAGAACTCCATTGGAAACCCCAATATGTTTTCTTTTCCAGCTGGAATGTAAGCGGATGTGCAATTATTTTTCGCTCAATTCAAGATCTTAAACTGTCCCATGTTTGTGATTGTGATAATGGGTAGTGCTGGCAAAGGGACCTTATAGGATTCCAAGGTGATTGCAGTGTTAAAGATTGATAAAAGTGTTTTTATGATGTGGTGAAATCCAGATTTGATGTAGGATTTAGAGTAGTCCCCCTTTATCACTTAATTATTTCGACAAGCCTTTGGTAGAATTGAAAGTTGATAAAAGGTGAATTTGCAATGTGATGGAGAACTATATCTGTGTGAGATACAGTAAACCAATTAAGAGCCAGAGGAGTACTTGAGTGAGTGTGTGTGTGTGTGCATGTTTATCTGTGTGCTTGTGTGTGTGTGCGTGTGTGTGCATCCCTGCGTGCGTGTGTGTGCATCCCTGCGTGCGTGCGTGTGCATCCCTGCGTGCATGCGTGTTTGTTCGCGTGTAAACGCATGTGTGTGTGTTTGGCTCAGGTGGTGCTTGGTGGTCTGCTGTCTCACTGCAAACACACACAGGTCTAGTGAAGGGCAGCAGCATTAACATTTTATAATGTGCTCTACTCTAAAAAGACCACTGTAGGCCCATCAGGGTTGTATCATTTTTAATTCAGCACCTTTCCCTGTCTCCTTCTCATGTATGCTTCAGATGAAGCTTTTCTGGAGGGTACCCTCTGGAACCAGTGAACGCAGCAAATCATGAGTATCTTGTCAAGTAGTACTGTACATTTTTGACCCATGAACATGTAATTTCAAACATGGTAAAATTTTTGCAGGGGTGGTTAAGCAGTGATTCTACTGTATATACAGTGTCCATCTATTCTATTCTAATCAATCCATCTATTGATTTATTAATTTGCCCTTTAGTAGCCTTCATCTAGGACACATTTACATATTGTATATTTTATTGTATAGTAGCCGAAGCATGACAAATTAGGCTCCTTTGCTCAAGGGTGTGACTGCTAATACTGAGATTCAATATGACAACTATATAGCTATATATGAATCCAGCTCCCCAGTCACTGCTATGTCATTTCCTAAAATTAACACAATAATGCAAACAGATGTCAGGTTTCTTTCATTGCTCCTGCCTGGATACTCGGCTTCTACGTGACAGGAGACAAGAAGTGCTACGTACTCTCTCTCGTTCTTGATGTGCTAGATCAGGGGTCCCCAATTACATTCAGCCGTGGGCCGGTTTTTCCTTGAGTGGATGGTCGGGAGGGCGGAACATAGTTATAAATATTTTATACTGCAAATTGAACGCAAACAGATATAGTATGACAAAAACAGAATCATTTCAAACATTGATTACATTGGGATACGATCACATATGCCTCTCTATTTATGCATTGGAATACTTCCTAACAGATTTCCTAAATTAAACGAAAATACATTTTTTTTTTTTTTTAATTACTTGAGGGGCCAAATAAAATCACCCTTGGGCCAATTTTGCTGCCTATTGGGGAACAATGTTCACACAGAAAAACCCCTCAAAGTAAATTCTGGTGAGAAATGCTATCAGTGGGTTTAAGACAGGCTTTCTTTGCTACTGAAATTAATGAATTAGTTATAGTCTTTAAGCTGCTTGTAACGGAAATCTAAGTCGTGCTCCTCCTCAGACGAGGAGAGGCGAGAAGGATCAGAGGACCAAATACGCAGCGTGGTAATTTTCCATAATGAATTTAATAAAAACAAAACAATACACTATACAAGATAACAAAAGAACATACCGTCACAGTCCTAGCTGGTGCAGAACACAAACACAGAGACAGGAAACAACCACCCACAATCCCCAACACAAAACAAGCCACCTATATATGATTCTCAATCAGGGACAACGATTGACAGCTGTCTCTGATTGAGAACCATATCAGGCTGAACATAGAAACAGACGAACTAGACACACAACATAGAATTCCCACCCAGCTCACATCCTGACCAACACTAAACAAGCAAAACACATAAGAACTCTGGTCAGGACGTTACAGTATCCCCCCCCCCCCCCCCCCCCCCCGACGAGGTGCAGACTCCGAACGCACCCCTAAAACTCAAGGGGAGGGTCTGGGTGGGCATCTGTTCGCGGTGGCGGCTCCGGCGGTGGACGAGGACACCACTCCACCACTGTCTTTGTCCCCCTCCTTAGCGTCCTTTGAGTGGCGACCCTCGCCCACGACCTTGGCCTAAGAATCCTCCCCAAGGCCCCCACATGATTTAGGAGGTAGCTCAGGACAGAGAGGTAGCTCAGGACAGAGAGGTAGCTCAGGACAGAGAGGTAGCTCAGGACAGAGAGGTAGCTCAAGACAGAGGGGCAACTCCGGACAGAGAGGCAGCTCAGGACGAATGGCAGCTCCGGACTGAATGGCAGCTCCGGACTGAATGGCAGCTCCGGACTGAGTGGCAGCTCATGACTGAGTGGCAGCTCATGACTGGGGGGGTACTGTAACGTCCTGAGTGGCAGCTCATGACTGAGTGGCAGCTCATGACTGGAGGGCAGCTCATGACTGGAGGGCAGCTCATGACTGGAAGGCAGCTCATGACTGGAGGGCAGCTCATGACTGGAGGGCAGCTCATGACTGGAGGGCAGCTCATGACTGGAGGGCAGCTCATGACTGGAGGGCAGCTCATGACTGGAGGGCAGCTCATGACTGGAGGGCAGCTCATGACTGAAGGGCAGCTCATGACTGAAGGGCAGCTCATGACTGAAGGGCAGCTCATGACTGGCTGGCGGCTCTGGCAGCTCCTGACTGGCTGGCGGCTCTGGCAGCTCCTGACTGGCTGGCGGCTCTGGCAGCTCCTGACTGGCTGGCGGTTCTGGCAGCTCCTGACTGGCTGGCGGCTCTGGCAGCTCCTGACTGACGGACGGCTCTAGCGGCTCCTGACTGACGGACGGCTCTAATGGCTTGGGACAGACGGGCGGCTCTAATGGCTCGTGGCAGACGGGCGGCTCTAATGGCTCGTGGCAGACGGGCGGCTCTAATGGCTCGTGGCAGACGGGCGGCTCTAATGGCTCGTGGCAGACGGATGGCTCAGATGGCGCTGGTCAGACGGATGGCTCAGACGGCGCTGGGCAGACGGATGGCTCAGACGGCGCTGGGCAGACGGATGGCTCAGACGGCGCTGGGCAGACGGATGGCTCAGACGGCGCTGGGCAGACGGATGGCTCAGACGGCCCTGGGCAGACGAATGGCTCAGACGGCGCTGAGCAGACGGATGGCTCAGACGGCGCTGGGCAGACGGATGGCTCAGACGGCGCTGGGCAGACGGATGGCTCAGACGGCGCTGGGCAGACGGATAGCTCAGACGGCGCTGGGCAGACGGATTGCTCAAACGGCGCTGGGCAGACGGATGGCTCAGACGGCGCTGGGCAGACGAGCAGTGCAGGCAGCTCAGACGGCGCTGGGCAGGCGGCCGACTCTGACCTGCTGAGGCGCACAGTAGGCCTGGTGCGTGGTGTCGGAACTGGTGGTACCGGACTGGAGACACGCACCTCAAGGCTAGTGCGGGGAGCAGGAACAGGGCACACTGGACTCTCGATGCGCACTATTGGCCTGGTGCGTGGTGCCGGAACTGGTGGTACCGGACTGAGGGCACGCACCTCAGGGCGAATGCGGGGAGAAGGAACAGTGCGTACAGGGCTCTGGAGACGCACAGGAGGCTTGGTGCGTGGTGCCGGAACTGGTGGTACCGGGCTGGAGACACGCACCACAGGGAGAGTGCGTGGAGGAGGAACAGGGCTCTGGAGACGCACTGGAAGCCTGGTGCGTGGTGTTGGCACTGGTGGTACTGGGCTGGGGCGGGAAGGTAGCGCCGGATATACCGGACCGTGCAGGCGTACTGGCTCCCTTGAGCACTGAGCCTGCCCAACCTTACCTGGTTGCATGCTCCCCGTAGCCCGTCCAGTGCGGGGAGGTGGAATAACCCGCACTGGGCTGTGTTGGCGAACCGGGGACACCATGCGTAAGGCTGGTGCCATGTACACCGGCCCGAGGAGACGTACTGGAGGCCAGATATGTAGAGCCGGCTTCATGGCACTTGGCTCAATGCTCACTCTAGCCCGCCCAGTGCGGGGAGGTGGAATAACCCGCACCGGGCTATGCACCCGTACAGGAGACACCGTGCGCTCTTCCGCATAACACGGTGTCTGCCTGTACTCCTGCTCTCCACGGTAAGCATGGGAAGTGGGCGCAGGTTTCCTACCTGCCCTCGCCACACTACCCGTTAGCCCCTCCCCCCAATAATTTTTTGGGGTTTCTTCACGAGCTTCCAGCCCCGCTTCCGTGCTGCCTCCTCAGACCACTGCTCCTGGGCTTTAGCTGCCTCCATCTCTTCCCGAGAGCGGCGATATTCTCCAACCTTAGCCCAGGGTCCTTCTCCGTTAAATATTTGCTCCCATGACCATTCCTCCTGGTACCGCTGCTGCTGTCGCTGCTGCCCGTTGCCACGCTGCTTGATCCTTGTTTGGTGGGTGGTTCTGTAACGGAAATCTAAGTCGTCCTCCTCCTCAGACGAGGAGAGGCGAGAAGGATCAGAGGACCAATACGCAGCGTGGTAATTTTCCATAATGAATTTAATCAAAACAAAACAATACACTATACAAAATAACAAAAGAACATACCGTCACAGTCCTAGCTGGTGCAGAACACAAACACAGAGACAGGAAACAACCACCCACAATCCCCAACACAAAACAAGCCACCTATATATGATTCTCAATCAGGGACAACGATTGACAGCTGTCTTTGATTGAGAACCATATCAGGCTGAACATAGAAACAGACGAACTAGACACACAACATAGAATTCCCACCCAGCTCACGTCCTGACCAACACTAAACAAGCAAAACACATAAGAACTCTGGTCAGGACGTTACACTGCTGTCGTATTTAGGAGCAAAGAGACAGTTCCTTGGCGAGTTTACCCTAGACTCTGCCTCTGCCTTGACTATCTGCATTCTTTTAGGAAATCGCATGAGCACACATACACACACACACACGTCTGTTTTAGTATCCTTAACGCCAAATCCCTAACTCCTTACCCTAAACCTAACCACAAACCATAATTCTAACCCTAATCCTAATTGTATCCCTAACCATAAACCTAACCCCTTTGCTCTGCTCACCCTCTCCTCACCAGCAGCACTTCAGCAGAATCTTCAGAATTTTTTCAAGAGCTTTTCACTGAGGGCTCAAGGCTCCTGTCAAATGCAGCATGGGCAATCAAAGGGAGAACTTCCAACAGTAGTATCGGCTGAGGTTAAAATGTCCTATGCGTAGCCTGGAAACTGATGGCCGTGCAGAATGAATCTCTTGAGGAAATTAGATGAGGAAAGCATGATATTTGCCCGACCAGTGGGGGAGAGAGGCACATTTTTCTTGCCCATCAACCGTTGTCATAGCATCAGGATCTCAGCGATAATTATGGTCCCTCCATTTTCCCCTATTTTCTATTCTTTCTTTTTTGTAGGACACATCTTACAGCTTTATTGCACATGACAGGCTTGTCGTCATTAATATGTGCTGGTTTTAAGTATATCTTTGCTTTGGTGATGCTGCTAATCATCTACGGTTCCTCCTGAGACAACATTAGGTACTTTAACTGGGCAGCAACTACCTTAGCGAGCATGCTCACCCACCTTGCTTGTTCCTTGGTCCCAAAAGAGTGCCGTTCACCGAGATATCACAGTCACACCACTGTAATAGGTCTACTTGGGTGTTCCACAAGAGAAATCGGTGGATAAAAGGAAAAGTGGATAGATTTATGAGGTTGTGACATTCATGTCTTAAAGAAAAAGCTTATTTCCCTTGATTTTGTACTTCATTTTACTTTGATGAAGATTTATTTACTTTGACTCTGTCTGCAACACCTATTTAAGAGACATACTGTCAAGCCAATCCTTTATAGTAAGGTCTTTGAAGTGATTTTGTTATAATGTGATTATTGTACAGTACTGTATAGCCTAATCCACATCCCTAATAAAGGATGTATAGTTACAGGAGGCCTATATAATGGTTTAAGTGCATCTATCTTTCTTTGACTAATCCTTTGAAGAGGTTGAGTACTGTATACATACTTATTTGATAGAGACCGACTGTTTTCCAGCATTGGATTTAGGCCTACTGTAGTAACAGGCTAGCCTGGGTACCAGTCTTTTTAGCTAACACTCCTTGCCACTCCTGTCATTTGCCAAAGAGACTGCAGGGTGGTGACCAAGAACACAATGGTCACTCTGACAGAGCTCTAGAGTTCCTTTGTGGAGATGGGAGAACCTTCCAGAAGGACAACCATCTCAGCAGCACTACACCGATCAGGCTTTTATGGTGGAGTGGCCAGACGGAAGCCACTCTTCAGTAAAAGGCACATGACAGCCCGCTTGGAGTTTTCCAAAAGGCACCTAAAGACTCTCAGACCATGAGAAAAAAATATTCTCTGGTCTGATGCAACCAAGATTGAACTCTTTAGCTTGATTGCCAAGCGTCACATCTGGAGGAAACCTGGCACCATCCCTACGGTGAAGCACAGTTGTAGCAACATCATGCTGTGGGGATATTTTTCAGTGGCAGGAACTGGGAGACTGGTAAGGATCGAGGGAAAGATGAACGGAGCAAAGTAAAGTGAGATCCTTGATGAAAACCTGCTCCAGAGCGCTCAGGACCTCATACTGGGGCGAAGGTTCACCTTCCAACAGGACAATGACCCTAAGCACACAGCCAAGACAACGCAGTAGTAGTTTCTGAATTTCCTTGAGTGGCCCAGCGCAGAGCCTGGACTTGAACCTGATCAAACATTTCTTGAGAGACCGAAAAATAGCTGTGCAGCGGTGCTCCCCATCCAACCTGACAGCTTGAGATGTCCTGCATAGAAGAATGAGAGAAACTCCACAAATACAGGTGCTCCAAGCTTGTAGCGTCTATATATACATATACACTACCGGTCAACAGTTTTAGAACATCTACTCATTCAAGGGGTTTTCTTTATTTTTACTATTTTCTACATTGCAGAATAATAGTGAAGACATCAAAACTATGAAATAACACATATGGAATCATGTAGTAACCAAAAAAGCATTAAACAAATCAAAATATATTTTATATTTGAGATTTTTCAAATAGCCACCCTTTGCCTTGATGACAGCTTTGCACACGCTTGGCATTCTCTCAACCAGCTTCATCTGGAATGCTTTTCCAACAGTCTTGAAGAAGTTCCCACATATGCTGAGCGCTTGTTGGCTCCTTTTCCTTCGCTCTGCGGTCCGACTCATCCCAAGCCATCTCAATTTGGTTGAGGTCGGGGGATTGTGTAGGCCAGATCATCTGATGCAGCACTTCATCACTTGGGTCATTGTCCTGTTGAAAAACAAATGATAGTTCCACGAAGCGCAAACCAGATGGGATGGCGTATCGCTGCAGAATGCTTTGGTAGCCATGCTTGTTAAGTGTGCCTTGAATTCTAAATAAATCACAGACAGTGTCACCAGCAAAGCACCCCTACACCATAACACCTCTTCCTCCATGCTTTACGGTGGGAAATACACATGGAGATCATCCGCTCACCCACACCGCGTCTCACAAAGACACAACGGTTGGAACCAAAAATCTCAAATTTGGACTCCAGACCAAAGGACAAATTTCCACCGGTCTAATGTCCATTGCTCATGTTTCTTGGCCCAAGGAAGTCTCTTCTTCTTATTTGTGTCCTTTAGTAGTGGTTTCTTTGCAGCAATTTGACCATGAAGGCCTGATTCACACAGTCTCCTCTGAACAGTTGATGTTGAGATGTGTATGTTACTTGAACTCTGTGAAGCATTTATTTGGGCTGCAGTTTTTGAGGCTGGTAACTCTAATGAACTTATCTTCTGCAGCAGAGGTAACTCTGGGTCTTCCATTCCTGTGGCGGTCCTCATGAGAGACAGTTTCATCATAGCGCTTGATGGTTTTTGCGACTGCAGTTGAAGAAACTTTCAAAGTTCTTGAAATGTTCTGTGTTGACTGACCTTAATTTCTTAAGGTAATGATGGATTGTAATTTTTCTTTGCTTATTTGAGCTGTTCTTGCCATATGGACTTGGTCTTTTACCAAATGGGGCTATCTTCTGTATACCCCCCCCCCACCGTGTCACAACACAACTGATTGGCTCAAACGCATTAAACAAGGAAAGAAATTCCACAAATTAACTTTTTAGAAGGCACACCTGTTAACTGAAATGCATTCCAGGTGACTACCTCACTACCGCTGGTTGAGAGAATTCCAAGAATGTGCAAAGCTTTCATCAAGGAAAAGTTGTCTATTTGAAGAATCTCTTGGCATTCCCTCAACCTGCTTCATGAGGTAGTCACCTGGAATGTTACTACATGATTCCATATGTGTTATTTCATAGTTGTGATGTCTTCACTGTTATTCTCCAATGTAGAAAATAGTAAAAATAAAGAAAAACCCTTGAATGAGTAGGTGTTATAAAACTGTTGACCGGTAGTGTATATACAGTGTATTTGCATAAACATTGTGATTGGATGATAGGTTATCGAATCAGGATCACATACTCTGATATCCTAGAACTCATTAATGATAGAATGTTATTTGAAGATTGCCGGAAGGCCAGTCTATTTCGCAATGACAAGGAGAGGCAAGGAGTATAATTTTAGCGAAAGGTACACAGGCTACCCAGTATCAAGCTACTTATTGGAAAACGTTTAGACTGCTTGTTATTTATGTTTCACTTCCTGAATTATTTACTCACATTTGCTTTTGTGGAATCAGAGATAGGAAAACCACAGTGACAGTGTGGGCCTGAAAGAAAAGAAAGAAAAAAAAAATGAAAAATGTTGTTTGTATGTATGTGCTGGTCTTCATGGATTGTTTATTTGTATGTGTTGGGCTTTAGCTGAGAGTATTCTTTACGGAGTCAAGCGTATTTGTCCTGGCTTCAATTGTTCCTTGACTAGCATTAATTCTTGCTGTCTATAATTCAAACCTTTTAACTTCTAATAGTAACTGTATCTACTGGCAAATTGGGAGAGAGTGGGGCGATTGCCCTCTAAGGGCCAAGATCTTTTTTTTGCAGCAGTTATGCCTGCCAGCAGTAATCATCTCTGATTGATTGAGAGATTTAAGAAGCTATCATCGTTAATTAACTTTGTAGATGCAACGCATTGAATATTTACATTTGCACTTCGTAATGAATTTTGTTACTTTGTCCCGTAAGCATTTTAGCTGCAGGGCACTTCCACATCATATGAAGGAATGTGCCCATCTGATTTAGGGGACAGAGTGAACAGTTGGGAGTTTGGGCCAATTTCATCCTCAACTTTTCCTTGCTTTTACAGTCTGTTAACAAAACAAAGTTGATGGTTCGGTTTACAGGATGCCAAGGTTATATTTTTCCATATTTTGTTCCAGTTAAAGGGTTGTTCAGATTCACTTAGTTCTGTGGACCATACTTTTTTAATGGCTAGCTCAGAATATGAGCTTTCCAAAAGTTGTTTATATATTATAGAGCGCAGTCCTTTTGGGAGCCCAGATAATTTATTTATAAATACCAACACTGGATGGTTTGGTAGTTGGGTTTCCCAAGGGAATCCATATGCCAGCATAGCTGACCTAAGTTGTAAATATAGAAAAAAGAAGTTGCCTGTTAATGTGTATGTGTTTTTCAAATCTTAGAATGTTCTCAAACCGTTACTGTCCATGATATATGCATGGGTAAGGATTCCAAATTTGGACCACTGGGGGGATGGAAAAGGCTGCCCTCCAGATCGCAAGGCATGCCATTTTGATTCCCAGTTACATTGTTTTTCAATCTTGCGCCACATAAAAATTGTGTGAGCAATAACAGGACCAAAGCGTAGTTTACATTGTTTCAGGGATATACAGTATCAGTGTAGACCATCTCTTCCAAGGGCATAAGATACACCATTTTTATCTCTATACTCAGCCATAGAGTGGAAGAATCATGTCTAAAGCAAATTAGGATGGGACAAAATGCTAGTTCCTGGAAATACAATTTAAAGTCCTCCTACATCTCTCCCTCATTCTAAGTTTGTTAATTTTATCCGGGGTTGCTTACCTTGCCATATATATAACCATATGCATTTTGAAACCACACTATGGATTGTATCCCTATAGCCAGAAAGAGGAGACAAGGGAAGCATAGAACTACAGAAATTATTCTGTGGCAATATATTCATTTTAAAAATAGATATTCTGCCGGTTAAAGCAACTGGGATATTAGACCGTCTTCTGAGGTCAGATTGAATTGATTTAAGCATTCTGTAAAAGTTTTGATGAAAATATGAATAATGTAATGTACGACTATACCGTTGTGGAAGAAATGTTAGAATAATACACCTTATTGGGTAATGATCCACAGCGTCACATTGTGTTTACTTGTGGTGTATTACTCTGAATTTAGCATGAACCATGTTTTTGCTTAATGAAGTTTGATGGCTGCCTGGTGCTTACTGCCTGTTTAAAACTCAGGATGCAATTTGAATACCAGCCTATTTCATTTTGGGTAAAATTTTTGCTCGGTTCACTCATTAGGGTCAGGTCAGGATCTCTGCTAAAGCACCATAGCTCTGCTTTGAATGTAACCAAACTAGCCAAACAAAAAGCTAGAGGTATTTACATATTACACATGCTGATTTATGCAATGATTTTGCATTGTATTTTTTTTTTCATTCTGTTGGCTGCTCCGGTGGGAACCATGTGACTTGTCTAATGTCACTGGGTCCCAGAGAGACTCTGTTATTGTTGTGGATGGCTCAGACAGTATAGTCTACATGTCATGCTAATCCAACAGCGCTATCTCCATGACCAATTATGAAGCACCGACCAATAATAGCACGCTGACTAGCCTATAGCATAACATTTGGGGCTTTGCCATAAAGTCCTGAAAAATAATAGGCTGTATAGAAAAGCCTGTATTTTAGAACTACCCACATGTACTTTTGACTTTCTATAAATATATTGGACAGCTACAGTGCTCTTGAATAATTCAGTTGCTGTTTGTGTCTGGGCTTTGTTGTTTCTCTTAAGGGGAGGATATTGGCATCAGTCTGTATGGAGCGTCTGCAGACGTGAATGTGAGGCTGGACAGGAACTCTGTCATAGTGGAGAAAACCTACATCTCTATGGCCAACCAACGTTCAGTCTCCATAGTGAACAGGAGTGATACTCTAGTCCACTACCAGTGGAAGAGCCTGGCCACTAAAGAGGAGGAAGAGCAGCAGAAGCTAAGGTAGGATGTCTGTTCATGCTCATCTCCATGATGTACATAATATAAACATGATCAACACATCAACAGACATTGATTTTCTGTTAACAAACATCTGAAGTGACCCTTAGCTAATGGATCATCAGTTAAGCTTGAGGATCAGTCCAGATCAATCCTGTTTTATGTAGCCTGTTCAGATGCTTCTCTGTCCTCATCCCCCACCTCATCCCCCACTCTCGCTCTCTCTGTGTATCTCTGCTCTGCTCTAGGTTCTGTTCCGAACTGCAGCGGGAGGAGGAGGATGACATGGATCAGTTCCTGACAGAGTGTGACGCAGACCCCACTCTACGTGACCGTCTCTCCCTGCTCTCACGCACCTTCCAGGACCGACGCAGGCAGCTGAAGGAGGAACGTCTGTCCTTCTCAGACAACTACATCACAGTGGAACCTCTGGTGTGTGATGTAGAGTGGGGGTGGAGGGAGGGGCATTTACTGTGTACTGATAGCAAATGTTTTGTTATACACTGTAGAGTCCAATTTTCCTGTCATACGGGACTTTGTGCACACATACAGTCAAACAAAAGATGAATTACATGATATAATCACTCCTGGTGATCCTCCTCTTCCTCTAGTAAACCTACAGTATGTGTTGAGTCACGAAGTGCAGTGCATTGAAGGCACAGTTTTCTCAAATATCATCATATTTTCTTATACAGCAGTAGCCATGCCAACTTGCATGCCAAAATCCTCAATAATCATTGGTTTGCATTGCAATGCCTAAGGAAATGTTATACACTAAATTAATGGATGCACTTTATTATACCACACCCTGTACTAGTATTCTGTACCAACCACTATAACCCAGTGTGGTGTCTGCAGCGTAGGGCTTTGTTTTTCCATTGCCTGGCTCCAGCCTCAGGTGACAGTGACAGATCTGGCTCTGTGGATTACTCAGCTGTGGTGGAAGACAAACTGCAGCCTTTAAAGCACATTTAAAATTCTCTGCTTATAATTCTGCCACCTAGCAGTGAGTCACTGCTCCACAGCAGCTATAGAAGTCCCATGAATATTCCTATATTTCATTTCATATTCTTCAACCCCATTTGTGTTTGTGGAAATGCACTTATGAGGGGCCATGTGTTCTTGTGTGTGTGAGAAGTATCAGTGTTCCCAAACACTGTGGGAGACTGCCTGCTGAGTCAGAGGCATGGCCACGTGGATCTAATTAGCCTCTAACCTGATTTTACCTGCTGTCTCGGAGTCTGACCAATGGGCTGAGATGCCCCTGGGGAGACAGCCACTCATTCTCTCATCCATCCTGACGAAACCCAACTCGCCCTAGGCATCTGTTAAGCACACTAGGTCCTAAGGGAACTCTCACAATCATTTGACCTTGATTCCTCACTGTCAGAGAGATGGAAAACAGAGGGGAAAACAAACTCCACCCCCCCCCCCCCCCCCCCCCCAAAAAAAAGCAAGGCATCCTAAAAAGCATTGCTTTCCAAGGACAAATTCTGCACCCAAATATTCTGTAAAGCACCTTGAAGAGCTGTGCTCCGTCAGCACAGTGAGGCCAGAACCCCACCGTTACCCTTAGGCAAACTTTTCCTTCTGCTCTCCAGAGCTCTGCTGATTATGATTGCATTAGTGTCTTTCTAACTAATAAGTTCTACATTCATTATCACTCAGCTGCTTTTATTTTCCACTTGATGACTTTATCTTTTTGACAGACACTATAATTTGGACAGAAGCTTTATACATATCTTTCATCAGTGTTGAGTTGTCTTTGCTCTTGCAGAATCACAAGTGTATAAGGGGAAGTATTATGATATATCATTTTTAATTATATATCAAAAGTATATAACTTAGCTACTCTACACTGTCTTGATACATTTCACATGATGGACTGTACCACTTTCTCCTCCAGCGGGATTTCAGTTATCGTGTTGCTACTGTAAGATGCACATTGTTTAAAGTTGCCTCCTCTGTTGCCTTTGTGTTACCTGCAGGAGGGGGACATTTGGCCAAACACCACCTCAGAGGTCAACATAATTTTCAAACCACAGGAGGCAAAGATTTATCAACAGACGGTCTATTGCGACATCACAGGTGAAGTTTGATGTCATTAGATCAGAGAGAGGGCTCATGGATTTACTACAGTATTAGCTAAGTTGTGTTTGATGTTACAAACAGAAGTATGATGAACAGAAATAAAATGGTGCATTGATGAGAAAGCCCCACCTTGGATTTGATCAAAAGTGACAAGGCCTGAAAATGTATTCTTTTTATGCATTTTGTGAAAAGTGTTTTCTGGTATTATAGTCGAATCATATAGCCTACAAGCCATAAGGCAAAAAACATGTGTTAGTTCACAATTATAATTCTATCCTCTCGAACTGACAAAGCAGTTGTTGGTTGATTTGCATTTGGTATCCATCTATATTTCCGGTGCCCGGAGGTCAGATTTCCATTAATTTCCATGACTGACAGAGTTTCATGGGCAGGTGGTGACCTCAATAACACAAGTCATAGAGAGTTGATTTTTGCCTAAAGGGCAAAGTATGTATGTACAGTATGTCTAGATGTTTTCATTACACACCTGTGTTCTGCAGATGTGCTTGATTCATGCTCATTTGTTTACATATATTCAGTTTGTTTATTTAATTCCGTCTTTGTATTCTCTGCCTTTGTGCTCTTCGTTATCCACATTAGGCCGTGAGTCTCGCCTACCACTACGGATAAAGGGGGAGGGGTTAGGCCCCAAATTACAATTCAACTTTGACCTCCTTGACATGGGTACCATCTTTATTGGCTCTAAACACAGCTATGAGGTACTTAACCTTAGTTAGGAGATGTACTAACAATATTAAACAAAGCTAAGACACAAATCTTTCTACACTTACACTGAATGAGAGTTACAGAGTTTTGTTCTACACCTTTGTTCCAGATTATCAGCCCTCCCAACAAATGAGACTCATAATGTGCAAGGTCCCAGCTGTTGGAGGTGCAGAATAGTTAGACAGGAAATAGAGATGTACTAGAAATAACAGCACTGTGATTATCCCCTGTAATAAGATGTGTCTCACATCAAAATACATCACATTATTGCTGCTGGTAGTCTGCAGTTACCCAAACTTTTGAGTAATTGAGTCATTTAAGTATAATTGTTATAATTGGCCAGGTCGCAATTGTAAATGAGAACGTGTTCTCAATTTGCCTACCTGGTTAAATAAAGGTGAAATAAAATAAATAAATAAATAACTGTTAGTCTTATAATAGAACAGCACATGGCAGGCTCTCTTTAAATAATTATAATATTTTAAGGTATGCCTACCCAGTCAGCCCCTTTTGTTTTTAGGGCATTCATGGCAGCCTTGCTGTAAAGCCCTGTGAAACTGGTTCCCACAGAACAAGACTGTTGGATCATTCATTGTTAGCGTATTGCTAGCTTTCCAAAGCCAGCAAACAAGTATAGATAAGACCATGGAATATACACTGCAGTCACAATACACATGAATTCTGATTAGGCTAAATAAAAAAGTGAGAATATGAACACACAGAAAACAGTGCTTGGTTAATCAAATTCTACATTTACATAGTTTGGTTTTCCCTACAAATGTCTCCTCTCCCTGTTTAAACCTGATTTGACTCCACTATCCATCCATGCACTTTCTTCTCAGGTGCTTCTGTCTAATAATGGGCTCATCGAGGCCACCTTCAAGCTGGTGCCTCCCAGCTCAGGGTTTGGCCAGTGTTTCTCCTTCAGCCCTACTGAGGGGATGGTTCCCCCTGGGGCCTGCCAAGCCATGGAGGTCTGCTTCTCCTCCAGCACCCTGGGGGTCTTCTCTGAGGAGTTCATCTTCACTGTGGGGCGAAACCCACAGCCTATCAGCCTCACGTTTAGGTAACACTTGCCCTATCACCCCTCTCATCCATCCCAGCACAGTCCTCAACCTCTCCATCATTGTCTTGTTAGGGTCTGTACAGTACATCACCACTGTGGTAGATAAAGCATTGGCGAGCATGTCCAGACATATATCACCCCATACCCCAGCAGCTGGGTGATTCTCATGAAACCAGTTTTAAACATGTCTGTAGCAAATTGAGTTACAAAACCATGAAGCATCTGCAAAAATCACCTATCATTCTAAAGACTAAGATGTCTAGTGTTTGGCAAATTGTCTAATTTTAAGTAGATTTGACATTTTCGCCAGAATTTAGAAAATCTTCACGCCAAATTCTCATTACCGAAATTTGTTCGGATTAAATTCTCGGATCATTTTATACAATTTTACATAACTTATTTGAATAAAACAAAACATATGTAACGGATAATAAACGAGCTGTTATGCATTCTATGGAACATCATTAATGACGTGGAAGGTGTGTTCCACGACACGCTAGTGGAGTAGAATTGACCTTCCACGGATCATTATTTTCCATAGAACGCTTATAGCCCCGAGTTGATTATCCCTTTTTTACAATGGCTATAATTGAACACATTTGCCGTTTGCCGGTAGAAATGTGTTCAACATCCACTGAAGTAGCTAGCAAGTTTACTAGATAGCTACAGTAGTTGCTAAGGTAACCAAACAAACAGACTTGGTTAACCAAATCATCAGTCCTAGCTTGCCACGATGAACATCGAATTCAACAATGCCAATAACGTTTTCAATTCGACTTTTGCTTTCAAAAGCAGCTCAAACACAGAACGTGTAAGAATTAACTATAGCCATTGAATTCTACTGTCCAAATATACCATGTGTTATAGGGAAATCATTTACACTCTAGAATACCTAAAGGAGTAGTCCTTAGATGAGCACAAGTTAAGTTAATTTATTTGCTTAAATGCCTTCAAAATGATGTTCTTATTCTCAAACACCCCCTTTACCCCACTGTGCTTTCTCATGACCAAAATGTCTAAAAAGCTCAAATTGGGAAAAAGTCAGAGAACCATTACCTTACCAACATGGAGAGTATGAATGGGCTTAGTGATGTGGTCAATTGCTTGCTCACTCATTACAGCTGTCTCCTATTACTTGCAGATTAAGCTAAGGTCCTCTCATTACCGCGCCATTTTTAGGTCCGTTTTGGTAATGAGAACCTTCATTTCTGTATTGATAATATGCTAATTGTGATGTATAGTCAATGGGTGTGCTGTGCTGGTAACTTTATTTATTTACTAGGACCACTTATACCTATTGTATAGGTTTTTTATAAAACAAGTTATTTGACTAAGTAGGGTTTGTCAAGAAATATGGGATGTATAAACCCCATTTAACTTACTTTAAGCCACAATCTGCAATTTGTGTTTCAGCGAAGAGTAGCCCCACTACTTAAAGGAGGATATCCCCCATTGTGACATGTGTACCTGTTTTCACACTTAAGTACACTGAGTGTACAAACATTAGGAACACCTACCTAATATTGAGTTGCACTCCCTTTTACCCTCAGAACAGCCTCAATTTGTCAGGGCATGGACTCTACAAAAGTGTTCTACAGGGATGCTGGCCCATGTTGACTCTAATGCTTCCCACAGTTGTGTCGAGTTGGCTGGATGTTCTTTGGGTGGTGGACCATTCTTGATACACACAGGAGTGTGAAAAACCCAGCAGCAACGACTGTGAAAAACCCAGCAGCGTTGCAGTTTTTGGCACACTCAAACCAGTGCGCCTGGCACCTACTACCATACCCCGTTCAAAGGCACTTAAATATTGTCCTGCCCATTCACCCCCTGAATGGCACACATACACAATCAATGTATCAATTGTCTCAAGGCTTAAAAATCATTCTTTAACCTGTCTCCTCCCCTTTATCTACACTGATTGAAGTGGAGTTAACAAGTGACATCAGTAAGGGATCATAGCTTTCACCTGGTCAGTCTAGGTCATGGAAAGAGCAGGCATTCCTAATGTTTTGTACACTCAGTGTATTTTTAATTTTAATTTATTTAACTAGGAAAGTCAGTTAAGAACAAATTCTTATTTTACTATGACGGCCTACCCCGGCCAAACCCTCCCCTAACCCAGACAACGCTGGGCCTATTGTGCATCGCCCTATGGCGGGCCCCGATCACAGCCGGTTGTGATACAACCCAGGATTGAACCAGGGTCTGTATTAATGCCTCTAGCACTGAGATGCAGTGCCTTAGACTGCTGCTCCACTCGGGAGCCTAAAAATACTGTTGTTGTTTGATATCCCAAGAAAAATGTTGGTCCATATCTCACGTATTTACAGTAGGTACTTTATAGGCATATTGTGTTATGCTTTTTGCCCATAGGAACCCATTTAATCCAGAAATGTATATAAAATTCCTTACAACCATAAATATCCACGTACTGATACACCAATATTACCTGTAAAGACCTTGAATATTTTTTTTGTCACTTTGTTACGTTTTAGTCTACTTTTGACTTTTGAAAATACTGTACGTGCATGTACTTACATGACTTATACTGAAATAAGGGGTATTTTAGTAAATTGCATTAAGATCAGTGATTTTAGTATTAACAAATGGCACACTTTGATGATTTGTTGGCTTACTGAATCTCTGATAGAGATCAGTAAAATTTTGCTAAACTATGCAACACTCATTATCAAAACATGTAGTCTCATCTCCGAAACCTGCTTATCATTACCGTAATGCACCAATATTTAGGAAATATTGAGAAAAATTCAACTTTAATTTAGCAATTTTGGCCTAATCGGATAGTGTGATTTTTGTTCTTTATCCAAATATGTGTGCATAAATAAAATTCATAAATAACATGCATACACAAGTGATTATGACAAAAAAATATTCTAAAAAGGTTATGTGTTTAAGGTAATGAGATAAATTACAAAATAAATGTTAATAATTTATTTGTAAATATTTTTATTTTCAGAGTTATGTTTAACTTAGGTCTTTTCATTAGACTTTGAAAACTGTTGTGGTAATGAGAATTTTTGCATTGTTACGGTATTTGTGGAAATTGTGGTAAAATACATCATATCTGATCAAAAAACATAATAATAATAATTATTAAATAAATTACTACAGATCCTAATCTCAGTGATCCAAGAGGAAATTTCATGAAAAATTACAGTTTCGTGAGAATGACCCAGCAATACTTTTCTAAAACTACTTTTCTGAAACAAATGACCTACATTAATCCACCGAATGCTTCGTTTCCTGAATGCTTGAATACTTGCTATCCCTGACTTACATGTTTGATTAGCACATTTTTACACTCTAGGTTTGAGTAAATGACTCCCTTAACATTGTGTTTAAATTACAGAATTACCCTTCCACGCTGTCATCCAAGAAATTGACTGATCTTGTTTTTTCTTCAGTTGCTCTATATTTGCCCAACCCAGTGTAATTATTATGCATTGCCCAGCGACCTTCATGCTTGCTGGTCAGCACAAATTTATTCTGTATTTCCTGTCTCTTTTATCTCTTGTAGGGGTTGCGTAATAGGCCCCACTTTTCACTTCAGCGTTTCAGAGCTCAACTTTGGGGATGTGTCCTTTGGTGAGTTAAGCTATGGTTTGTTTTTCATTAATCCTCATTGATGATGCCTGTTACTCACGCTAGATGCTTGTGTTAGGCTTGGGGGCAGATTTATCAAACAGTGCATTTGAGACACACTGATAATACCTACTGCTTTGTATTTACAGTATAAAGCACAAGCATAACAATGAATGACAGACGCAAATAAACAACCATTACTGCAAGTCTACGAAATAGATGTAGCCCACAATATACACTGAGTGTACAAAACATTAGGAACACCTTCCTAATATTGAGTTGCACCTCCTTTTGCCCTCAGAACAGCTTCAATTCGTCAGTTATGGACTCTAAAAGGTGTCAAAAGCGTTCTACTGTTTTGTACACTCAGTGTATAATTAAGCAATAAGGCCCGAGGGGGTGTGGTAGATGGCCAATATACCACGGCTAAGGGCTGTTCTTACACACGACGCAACGCGGAGTGCTAGGACACAGCCCTTAACTGTGTTATATTGGCCATATATCACAAACCCTCGAGGTGCGTTATTGCTATTATAAACTGGTTACCAACGTAATTGGAGCTGTAAAAATAAAGGTTTTGTCATGCTCGTGGTATATGGTCTGATATACTACGGCTTTCAACCAATCAGCATTCAGGGCTCTAACCACCCAGTTTATAATTGGCAATGTGTATTGTTTTGCAGTAATAGTCCCATACAAACAGTATTGGCACACTATACCTTCTTGCAACAATTACTGCACACATTTACTCCCACTCTTCACTGCAAAGTTGTCATTTTGGATCTCCTAAACTAGGTCTTACTCACTATTTGACCCTTCCAAAAATTGTCCAAGTTGATTGGCATTGGATGTATTTTGAGCAGGCCTATCTCTCCTACATTTTTATGGTCCACTCAATACTCTGCCTGCAATGCATCATGGATGTGCATGGCTTACAAATGGCTTACTGTAGAATGAGACTAATACACTATCAGCCACGGTAGAATGCACATTTTTCTTGTGATCAATAACAGCAAAGGTCTTCGCAGACAGATAATATTTAAGTATGCTATGACACTTTTTTAATCTCAGTGGTTATTTGTGTGGCCATTTTCCCCACACAAACCATACATTTTAAAACCTTACAGATAAATCAAAGTCTTTGATTATGAGTTGCCCTGTGGCATTGCAGCTGTATATCAAATAACAGTGTTTGGAATTATCTCTGCACTAACCCTTAGAACTGTAACATTGCTTGCTCTGTGTTTCATTCCTTATCCTTCCTTTCCTCCAGGTTTCCCTCACACACTGACCTGCAGTCTGAACAATACTTCTCTGGTTCCTATCAACTTTGGGCTGAGGGTTCCAGGGGATGGCAGTGGCCCTTCCAGCATCACCAGTGTCTCCCAGGTGTCAGACCTGAGTAGGACAGAGTGGAGCTCCAGTACTGTACCAGACCGGCCCATTGAGTTCACCCTGACACCCAACTCAGGAACCGTGCGTCCTCAGGGACTGGTTGACATCCAGGTGTGTTAGAGGAGCAGGGAGCATTACCAGAAAGTAATCAAACATTATTCCAATGAAAATTTGCTTATGTACTCACTGTAGAAGAGTACCATTTAATTATGTTATTAATTGTGGTGCTGTTGGGTCATGCTGAGTCAGCTAGCTTTCCAATTAGTGCTAAAGTGTATTCTGTAGGTTTTTCATTTGAGATTTAGAATAAACTAATCATTCGATTAATTACCCCTAATCGAAACGGATTTAATCAATGATAGCCCCTGAGGGGGGCAGAGCGTAATTGTAATCATCCTGTGGAGAAGTTGAATATAAAAAAAATCTGTTGCAGATAAATGCCTGGGGAAGCTGCCTTTCTCTTTGTGGCTCTGCAGAGCTCTGATTTTTACATCAGCCTGCTCTGGCTGCCTCTGGTTACTGAGTGTCATACGCTGTTTTTTTCCTATCAATGGGAGACTGTTTGGTCTTTTCCCATCACTTTTAGCTGTCAGCAGCCCTGCAGTGGTCATATCAGGGAATCTGTGCAGCTGTCTATGGTGCTTTGTATAGGGTGTCTCCTGTCTGCCGCCCTCCCTTTGGCTGTCTGCAGCACGCTGCTCTGCTCTCCAGCCTAGTGACAGCACAGTGGCACTCCGGGGCTCTAATGAGATCTCTTACAAGACCAGAATAATGTATGTAGAAGAGGTCAGGGGAAGTCAAATGTGCTGGAGGGAGATAATCTTCATCACCTAGACCAGGAAATGGGCCATGGCTAACCTTTCAAAGTATAGGAAGTTACTCATGGATGGATGGTGCAGAGATAACTGTTTCTCCCCATATACAGGCACCTTTGACCATGCAGTCTACTCTACTTTCTCTGATGAAAGTAGCTTAGTAGGGTTCTACTGTATGTAATATAGTAATATATGTCAAGAAGTGTAAAGAAAAAACAAAAGGAACATGATTGCAAATTATTGCAAATTAAAAAAGTAGTGTAAACTGTAAATATATTTGCAGGGTTCTCCCCCAGATTTTTGAAGAAGGTGGTGCTGCTGAGTACGGCCGGGGGAAGGCCCAGAGGGAGGAAGTTTATGAACACCTGTAACTGCCATTTCCTGCCATCTAGAGCAAAAAGTGGTCTTATATGATAACACATAAGTACTTCTTTTTTTTTTGACATAGTGGTGCAGCCAGTCCACAAGGTGGAGCAGCGCCTCTCTTACATTCTTTGGGGAGAACCTGATTTGCCAAACAAGCACAGTAGAGGTGCCATGGTTATGTCATGGTTATGTTTGACTGTTTAACCAGTATGTCTGCTGTGTACCTCCATCTGTAGGTGACCCTGTGCTCCAACAGTGTTCAGCGCTACAGTCTGGCTCTAGTAGTGGACGTACAAGGGGTTGGGGAGGATGTGCTGGCCCTACCGATCAATGCCAGGTTAGAGGTCTAGATCCAGGGTCTAAACACAACCCCTTAGCTACAATAATGTCCTGATTTATGATCGGGGGGGGGGGACTCCTCATTCAGAGCAGATGATTAATAGTCCTTTCATTCATTTCAATGTCAGAGACCCCTCATAGAGAACTACTTCATAACCTCAACACATCAATGTAGAGCTGTAAGCACATAGGGATAATTATTCTACTGTGCAGGCCAATATGTGTGTAACCTAAAAGGTGAGTGGTGTATTAAGCTTGGGTAAATGTCTGTGTCCGTAGGTGTGTCATACCAAATGTTCTTCTGGATACCCCAGTACTACAGTTCCAGAGATGTTTCCTGAGTTACTCTTACGAGCAGTCAGTGAAGCTTACTAATGACAGTGACCTGCCTGCATGCTATGGCCTTCTGTTCCAGGTTAGATTTGAAGTGTTACTGTTTTTTTTATAATGTTTCAGTGTCTCTGACTTGCTGGTCTCTCCACCATCCATTTGTCTTTGCTCGATGCTTGGCATCCCTTGATCACTGCCAAGGGGCCATTCTATTGTCTTTGACAGACAAGTTTATCAGGCCACTTACTGTGTGGGTGTTTCAGTGCTTCAGGCATTTCTCTAACACTGTGTTTGTGATCCCTCTCTTCAGGAGTATGAGGAGTACCCGTCTCTGCTCTACTCCAGTGCCCACCCACGAGGGGTCATTCAGCCCCACAGTGCTGTGGACATCCCCCTGGCTCTGCGGGCTAAGACTGTTGGCAGGCTTCAACAAACTGCACAGATTGCTATATTTGGGAAGAAGGAGCCTCCTCTGGTGAGATTATGTGTGTGTGTGTGTGTGTGTGTGTGTGTGTGTGTGTGTGTGTGTGTGTGTGTGTGTGTGTGTGTGTGTGTGTGTGTGTGTGTGTGTGTGTGTGTGTGTGTGTGTGTGTGTGTGTGTGTGTGTGTGTGTGTAGCCTTGCATTTATACCCCTGGTCCCTCTAATTTCTTGTAATTCCATAGAACCTGCAACTGTCCTGCATTGGGGAGGGTCCGGTAGTCCATGTGATGACAACAGAGGTGGCCTTTGGCAGCATACCAGTTCTGACCGATGTCTCCAGAACACTGCAGCTCGCAAACCAGTCCCCGATACCAGCACGCTTTGTGGCTCAAATGGTGGGTCAAACTTAACAAGGGTAAATTCTCTCTCCCTTTAACCGTTGGCTCTGTTTCCCTCTGCTCATTTTCTGCTACATGCTGCCTCTGATTCATTTCTAACCTAATTCAGTGTGTAATTAATTAGTTAATGGGTTCAATGCTTTGTTAGCTTTCTAGATATCAGGCTGCCAGTGCAATCTAATCCCAATAGCAACTCATCAGACTTTTACATTTGCTCCATGGCCCTTCCTTTATTACCATGTTACATCTGTCTTCCTGAATCTTCATAGTCTTTACCAATAGGCACAAATTAGAAACATAACAATCAGAATTTCGTCTTCAATTCATTAATTCTGCAGACTTTTTGCGATAGATGGGGCTTTGTTTACTCTCGCCTTAAGATGTTTTACACAGTAATGTGGGTTTGTTCTATTACACATACTTTACATTGTGTTACTAATGAATCCACTGAGTATAGTGTTTGCTCTGTCTCTATTTCTGTTTGATGCCTCTTTTTTGATTGGAACTCTGCTATGCTGGGGCCTTCTAGTACTGTAGTCTACACACACACACACACACACACACACACACACACACACACACACACACACACACACACACACACACACACACACACACACACACACACACACACACACACACACACACACACACACACACACACACACACACACACATGGTATCTTGGATTGCGCTTAAATCCTTAAAGTGCAGTGCTGTGGAAATGTGCGAACACTCTTTTGTCCTCCAAGGCCACAGAGCTGTGTGTTGATAAGGCAGGAGTTTTTACAGAGCAATTTCAAGCATCAATCGTTGGTGATTCTTCCAGAATTATATTGGAGTCGATCGATAGCATGGCAAAGAGCCAGCCTACTGGGCACAGACGTCAGTTCACAATCTAGTTTTGATTTACATTTGGTTGAGTTGTCAACTAGCGTGAATCCAATGTGAAATCAACAAAAAATGTCACCATGTCATTGGATTTAGATTAAACGTTGGGTGAAAAGAAATACGAAATTCCTTTACATTGATTACTTTTTTTTTAAACGATCAGTTTTCCACGTTCATTCAATGTCATCACATTGAATGTATTTGCTAAAATAACATGGAAACAACGTTGATTCAACCAGCCTTTGCCCAGTGGGAAGTAATACTGGATAGCAAAAGAATGTGAAAGATTTAAAAACAAAGTATACATTCTATTTGTACTTTGTCATTAGTATATTCTCGACTGTTCATGATGGCACTATACTGCTCAATCTACTGAGTTTTGCAGTGGTTTCCATTCTAAACCTCCTTGGCTGTGTTTACACAGGCAGCCCAATTCTGATATTTTTCCCAATCACATTAGATCTTTCACATCAGATCTTTTTCAAAGCTGATCTGTTTGGTCAAAATACCAATTAGTGAAAAGAATATCAGAATTGGGCTGCCTGTGTAAACGCAGCATTTGACATGCCATGGTTCAAAATAATAATACATTTTATTAAACCTCTCTAATGCAAGTCTGATCTGATTATTGAAATTTCAGCTGGGTTGTTCTTCACTCAGTTCCCCCTCTCAGCGAAGACACCCCTCCATGATCACCTTTGTATCGACCGGCGGCTCATCTCTCACTATCTCTCTGCCACATAAAGCCTGAGAAAGTGAACTATGACGCTCAGGCTGTGTTTACACAGGCAGCCCAATTCTGATATTTCTTTCACTAATTGGTCTTTTGACCAATCATATCAGCTCTGAAAAATATCTGATGTGATTGGTCAAAAGACCAATTAGTGGAAAAAACATCAGATGACTCCAAAATTCACACAAGGCTCACATGGATGGTTAGCGTGTGTCTTCTATGTGAAGTGTAGTGGATCATTGTCTCAAGGGCAGTTTACTCCCCTTTCTCTGCAGGTCTATCTGTAGTGAGCTGACATCCCACTTTGAACTGCAAGTGAATATGAAATACACTGTAGTGTATGCTCTTAGAAAAAAAGGTGCTGTGTAGTGCCTTAAAGGGTTCTTTGGCTGTCCCCATAGGAGAACCCTTTGAATAATAATTTTTGGTTGCAGGTGTTCCATGTCCAATCCTTTCTACAGAGGGTTCAACATGAAACCCAAAACGGTTCTACCTGGAACCAAAAATGGTTCTCCTATGGGGGCAGCCGAAGAACCCTTTTATAACCATTTTTTGTGGGTTCCAAAAGAGTGTAGAGTGTCTATTAGAATATGTTCATTATGACTCGTCATCTTCCTAAAAATTTACCCTCATTCTGTCTTACAGGCTGACAGAATATGTTTATGTCTGAATGATCGGTTGGTTCTACATGACTGCTAGTAACATTAAGATTTTCTGTCGCCAGCAGACCATGCTCTGTTCAATAAGGTCTCCTCCACACTCGAACACACACTGAAACTCCAATTAAATCCAGTGCATTGCACAATGTCAGTGTAAGGAAGTTGCATGTTGTAAAAAAAAAAAGGTGAGTATTACTGCCCTTGCTTATCTAGTTTGTAGACTAGCGAGTTTGTTAAATAAGATAAGCCCCCTGCAAACACTGAGCTCATTCAGGTTCTTTGGTTGGTTGCTGTTCAAAAGCAAACGTCATGATGGCAGTCAATTGTGATGATTCTGCTTAGTCCATGGAAGCATCCAGATTGTTGGATGAGGCCTCCAGTGTGGTGGTGAAATAAAGCATCATCAATCAGAAAGCCCAATCCAGTGTCCCAGAGCTGGATTCAGTCAGAATATCCCAATTAAAGCATTATGTGTATCAATCAGGATGCTGCTGCATGGAGAATTGATTTTAGTCCTCTTTCAGCTAATAGCTAAGATATAGAGAGCTGCTGGTGCACTTTGGGCTTATCTCGTGATGTGAACAAGGCTGAAGATGTGGTTGTAGAGAAGATTAATGTGTCTTCTTTTTAGATTAGTTCCTTATTGAATGTAAATTCATTCAAATCGATCAGAAATCTGGAATGGAGCAGAATAGGATGGGGAAAGTAGGTTTCTCAGCTTTTTCTCTTTAGATGAAACGTACTTTCAGATAAAGATCCAATTCTCAAACTGAATTAGAAGGAAGACTATTAGTGAAAAACAAGCATAGCGGGGTGATCCTTGTATCTATATCAACACAGCTTTTGGGCCGTTGATCTGATAAAACCTCAGCCTGTCTGTTATTGTTTCAATTAGCAGCTTCACATTCTCTGTAAAACTGATAGACGAGTGAGCTTCCCCACTGCAGCCTTCCTCTGCCTCCACCAGGCTCCCAAGAGGCCCACAGATAAGACAGTATAAGTAGGGAAGAGACTGGAGGGAGCCTGGACATGTTATTACTACATGGCCTCTCATTGTAAAACACTGCATGGCTCTAGAGCCAGATAAGGTTCTGCTAAAGGTGTCAAATTGCTTCTTGTGTGCTGCCCTTGTTTTATTTCTCAATCTATAGCACTCAGACCCTCTGTAAGAATGGGCCAATAATACAGTTTAATTGAACATATCGTCTCTATTGGCCTAATCATAAAAGGGTTCAATGCCTGTTGTTGCCTTTGGCTAACCTCCTGGATGTTTGGCTAACCTGAGGATGTTTAATCAGTGAATCTATCGTGCATTTGTTTTGGCTCACTGCATACTTTATACGGTATTCTTTTTCTATTACCACCTCAAATGTTAGAACCTATGTAACAGAAGTCCACTGTATTTTTCCAGGTGCGCAGCAGGTCTCTGTGGCGGGTGGAGCCAAGTGAGGGAGAGGTTCCACCCCAGGGGAAGCTGGAGCTGAGGCTAGTGGCTCACCTGGATGACACCCTGCATTTCCAGGACAAGCTGCACCTGTCCATCCAGAATAGTGAAACACACACCATCCCTCTCTCTGCTACTGGCAAGGGCACTACTATTGTCACCAACCGCCCTTTTGCCCCCAGTCTGGACTTGGGAGCCCATTTCAGGTAGGCATAGCGACGAGTGAGGAAATACTTGGAAGTGCATACTTTATATATTCAGTCAAGTCAGTCATTCAAATCCTTTTTATTCTTTCCCCCTGAAACCTTGTCTTCTGTCCTCTCATCCCCAGCTCTGGTCCATGTCAGTACCATTTTAGAGTGACCAACCGAGGTCGCCGCTCCCACCAGCTGTACTGGACAACGGAGGGGTACCCCCAGTTTCGCCGAAGAGTTCCCCCACCCGCCAACACCACCAGGAAGGGAAAGGGTCGCAGCTCCCTGGTACCCCCACCTGTAGATGGGCCAGTCTTCAGCCTGCACCCCATGCGTATGGAGCTGGCCCCGGGACACACTGCCGACATGGTGCTGGAGGGCTCCTCTGACTCTCCCAAGGTGGGAACATGAGACAATGGTTGAAAACACTCCTCTGTCAGACACAACCTAGATATTCAGTTGAGATCTAGAAACATACACACTCCCTCAAAATACACATACGGTATGCTTCTCAATGAAAATCTATGCGAATCGTGCATTCTGTGTTATGGGGGGAAAATGCGTTGGAGTCGACAATGGTCTTCCTCAACACCTAAAGTTGTTGAACTTTGAATAAATTATAAATTTTCTTCCCAAGACCTACTATGTTTCACCATATTATACCTTTATGAACTCCAGTTTGTTCAGCCAAACCAGTTCCATTTAGTGGAGCATTACCAGTGTTTGAAGACAGTAATCACAGCTGGTTATTAACATTTGCTAACATTTGAACAAACATGTGAAATACAGTCAGTGCACTCTTAGCTAGCATATTAGATCACGACACAGGGGGTTCAAGATTGAATTCTACAGAGATAAAGGTGTAGAATCTTCCCCAAGTAACACTGCACAGGCCTGGGTGTTGACTTCCGCCTCTGGGGTATTACTGGGATGCCTATTGATTGAAAGAAGGAGAGTGAAAGAAACAAGAACCAGAGATAAGCCCACGTCACTGCAGCCTCTGCTGGTCCCTTATATCTTTGAATGGCTATTGTGGAGTTGTAATTCAGGAAAGCCCAGGCATAGCAGAGCGTGGTTATGTCTCAGAAAAGCTTTGGCAGGGCTGTATTTCTGTTGGGTAGTTATAGGAAACTATGTCACATTTATACCTAAACAAGGTCAGAAGCTGAGCTTAAGTGCAGAATTGTATCTGCCGGTATAAAGGTTGTGTTAGCAGTTGATGTTATTCTTCAATAACACAGACCCCAAAGCAAATCAGGGGTAGAAAAATAGGTTTATTCAAAGAGAAAAAAATCTAAATTGTTATGCTGGGAAGTAGATGACAGATGTTCTTTCTTCCCTGTCCTCAGTGATTCTCCACAGAATAAAGAGACAGGATGTAAGTTATAACCCATCCCTAGCTTGTGGTTGACCAATTAGAATTCCTTGCAGTAAAATTGGGCCAATGGTCAAATACCAAGTATCCTGTTTCAGGTTCAATGTATAGACAATTCGAACCAATGAGAACTTGGCACATGTAGCTATGAGTCCAGGACTGAAACCCCTACACAGATTCTAAACAGATGTTGAACTGAAAAACAACTTTTTCCATTGATCGTTAATTCCCTATTGACCTCTAGTCCACTGCGTTGTGTATTATCTTAAAATATTCTTACAGTTGTCTTGAGCTAATGGGATGTGTGTACAAAATACCTGTGTTTCTAACCAAGGTGGTCCGAGAGAGGCTGGTGTGTCACGCCATCCTAGGTCACCAGAGTGGGAAGGAGCGCATCATGACGGTGGACGTCACATGTCGGTTTGTCTCACCCATCCTGGACATCTCCTCCCAGCAGCTCAGCTTCTATGTGGAGAAGGTGTGTGACACCAATCACCCATCACCCACATTTGCTGCCTCTCTGCTCACACCTTACATAGCAGAAACAAGCATTGGTGCAAGTGCATTGAAGCCTTAGTGCATGGAATTCTTCTCATAAGTTTCTACAGTCATGGTGTAGCCATCCATGCCCAATGACACATATTTCATAATGCTTGCAGTGTTTCCCCTATATGCATTTAGCAGCGGCGTACCGTCACTGCTAAATCATGGCTGCCACTGTAAAAAATGTTGTATATATAATGTAGATGTATAGATGTATGCCACAGGATGACCCCGTCCGCCGCCCCGCAGGAAGACCCATCTCCCCTACTAACTCTGCCACCGCTGCTGAAAAAAATCCTATGGGAAACACTGGCTTGAAACATTAGACCTCACATCAATCATTTGTTCATTGAAGGCATTCAGTGTTCAGCAGATCAATGATTGAGTTCTGTTGAGACATTGTGTTTATTCGATGTTCTCCAGCTCCAGTGTCAGGAGTCCATTGCTCCATGAAGCTGGATCATTGTGATTATCTCCTAAGGAAATTATAGTGTATACTTCTGCACCAGTTCGTTCCTGATTTATGATGTGAAGATGGCAATGGTTCTGACAGAGCACAAAGCTTTGCCCCAGATTATGTTAGTGTAACCAATAATATATGGACCCAGTGGACAGGAGAGGAAGTTGTTGACCAGAGGGGTTCGGCTCAAAACCAAAATTAGTCCACTTATTGCAATATGCTTAAACCAGAATACACATTATGCCTATTGGAAGATGAACTTGGGTTTAAGCTATTTTCAAGGATTCTATGGGGATAGCAAAAAGCACTTTGCACTCTCCATCTCATATCATCAGAATGATTGAATTCTGAATGAGAGAAAGAATGAGGCGTCACCACTATCATCATAATTAAATGATTTCCTGTCCCCCCTATTTTACTTTTATTATCACTAGCACAAACTCTATCGCAATGTTTGTATTAACGCCCCTTATCATGCTGAACCTGTGCATACTTTTACACATACCTAACATCTCCTGGAAGCTGCTTTCAGGTTCTGTTGCTGATCAGCCTTTCAGAAATGAAAATGATAATTTATTTCAGTGGAATTCTTTTATCTGACTCTGTCCCATTCATCTATGTGTTGACAGCCTTGCCTCTAGATTTACAGGCTGCTTGTGCAGCAGAGCTCTCCGGGATAAAGCAATTAGAGAGAGGGAAATGGGATGGGGGAAGGAATGGAGAGGGAGAGGGGGGGAATGGGTAAGGAGAGACAGCAAGAAATAAAGGGATAAGAAATGCAGTAGAGTTGAGAGGAGGAGGGAGAGAGGCTGCGAATGAATTGTAGATGTATAAGGCCTGCTGTAAATTGTGTTTCCCACACAAGAAAGTGATAGATAGAGATTATAGATTGAGTTATTTCTGCTTTGCTTAACCTTTAAGAAGTTATTAACTACAGGGCAGCTTTTATATGGACATTATAGTCAATTGACTCCCAGTCTCTAGAGTTTACTGTATTGAATACCGGTAGTTACTCTTAACTTATTTAATTCATCTTCACAATCAGTCTTATCTTTCCTTTTCTAATGTGTGTGTGACTGTTGGTGCCCCCACTGCAGGCTCCAGGTGTCTCTCTGCTTCCTCTCTACCAAAAGCTGCTCCTGAGGAATGTGTCGTCTCTGGCACTCTCTCTGCAGCTCACTCTGGCTGAGCCCTTTGGTCTGTCTGACCACGATAGTGATCACACTTGTGTCACTTCTAAGGTACATCCTTCTGCAGGCAATACTTGTACAATACATCACAGGGATTATAGCCTTGGTTCATACTTAACATAATCTGACACGGTTGATTATTTCAATTTTTTAGGTGGGTATCTGTGCCTAGTATTGAGGGGCATTTACCATATTATGTCCATGTCTCTGTGTTGGTAGACTTTGGTACTGGCTGTAGGAGTGCAGACGGAGCAGTGGGTGCGCTTCGACCCCTTATACCGCCAGGACAGTATGACGCGGGTGGCTGAGGAGGTGCTGGAGGTGCGCTACTCAGACCATCCTCAGCAGGACACGGTGGGCCTGAGGGGAGAGGTTCACTTCCCCAATCTGCACTTCTCAAGCGCGACCCTGGACTTTGGCTGTGTACTGAACCACACCGAGGTTCAGCGCCAGCTCACCATGACCAACTGCAGCCCTCTGTCTGTGTCCTACCACTGGGCCTTCCTGGTCGACCAGCAACAGTACAATATCAGGTAGAGAGCCTTGTCCACCTCAACAACGTCACTGTTAGACTTGTTTAGCCACCATCCCTGGGAAAGAAAACTCAAGATTTAAGCAGAGAATATCCCTGACCTTTGTGTGTGTACTCGTAAAAACACTTCATTACCGTCCCTATATTGGATGGCTTATTGTTATAAATGGTTGGGGATATTGTTTATTGTGGTTCCACTGTTTATTTTATTGAGGCATAGGAGGGCTCCAGTTTTCATGTAGTTCCAGGAGGGGACAGATGGTGCTGAAGCAGCTGGCATTGCCGAGGAAAGGAACTCCTTATTAAGACTTCATTTAATCAAGCTGTTAATTTCCCCCTCAACTGAAAAGATGCTGAGCATCAGACTGCTCATCAAGCCACTTTCCTTCCTCCTAAGAGGCTGATACGAAGTTCCACTCCTGTAAACTGTGTTTGAAATGTGTAAGCACATATACTGTACTGTACTGGAGTGGCCACCTCTGGGATTATGGATTTAAAGTTGTCTGTGATGGGAAAAGCAAGCTGATTGCACCTTTAGTAAAGCCAAATCCAGCCATTCTCTAAGGAAACCAACAGGGAAAAAATTATCTGAGACCCTTCAATAAAATGTTTGATCTACTGACGGTGCACACATATTGCTATTTTCATCTACATCTCTACCTTGGCAGCCATTCCTTGGATCCATCTTGAGAACACAATGTAAACCAGTCCAAAAGCTTGTCCTTGGAAGTGACTACTCAGCAACACACTCCCTTAATCTCCTCACACCAGTCAAGAAGGGATCCAATCTGTTACACTACAACTATTTGGCTACTATTTCAAGCTATCTATTTTGAGGGAATATGAACCTCAAGCAGCTACACAATATGCAGTTGCCTTCAGTAGATATCAGTTCATTATGCACCGAGATATATAGACTCCATATCAATGATGTTCTGCTTTTTGTGATCACAGCAGGGTTTCTGTAGTGTGTACAGATAACAGATTTTCTGCAAAATAATTTGATTGTAGAAATTGTTATAAGTGAACTAGAAAATAAAAAATACTACACTCTAAGCACTCAAAGTAGTCAAAAGGTCCATGCTGGCTCTGATGTTATATCTGAGCTGTCAATACAGCTCCAATCTCTGGCAGCGTATTGTTGAGTTTTTATAGTTTTTAATTGTTCTTCAGCTGCTGCCATGTCCTGCCTCAGAAGAATCAATAGTGCTGTCCGTGGGGCTAAAGTGCAGGCCATTGAAGATTTATCACTCAGCCTCCTGCTTTTCATTTCTCCAGACCCACCCCTTAGAAGTGGATGACCCTTCCTATCAATATTCACTTGGTTTACACAATGCACAGGCCAACCTGCTAATTAAATACCTATCAGTAATTCAATCATTGGTGATCCTGCTATTATTATTGCATCATTTTCATCCGCTTAGCTAACTGATTTACGGTGTATATGTTGCTGACGGACAGTTGGCCTTGCTGTCCATTTCTGATTTGGTGCTGATGGATTTCACTTCCTCAGGTTTCCTGAGCAGACCAACGTGAGTGAGGGAAGAGTGACCACACATGAGGAGGAGAGGGATACACGATGGGACCTGTCCAAAAATAGAAACATTGACATCAGAGTGGACTCAAACAGGTCTGATCCTGCCGTTCACCAAGCTCCAGTACTTGCACCCTGTATCTGAATAGAATGAGCAATATAATGTATTTATATCATGCCAACATATAGAGAGATATTTGAGATCAGATATTCACAGCAGGCTTATTTCATACGATAGTGACTGCATATAGAATCCAATTTTTTAAACTTCACATTAACTGGAAATAATTCCAAATGGTTGAAGAACTGGATTGTCAGCATCTAGCCCAATTATAGCAGAGAATAATCATTTCAGGCGTCTCCCTAGAGGGTCTTCACTTCAGACAATCTTTGAAAAGGCATTGGGCTTCGAGGGCTACATTAACGATATAAAAAAAAAAAATCTACTTTTCTCTCTCTGCTGACATTTTTGTGTAATTGAAATGTTATTTGTTCCAGAGACTTCCGAGGTGTCTGGGGATTAGTGTGATGGAATGTCAGCACATACACACACTCGTGCACAGACACACAGATGCACACACACACACACACACACACACACACACACACACACACACACACACACACACACACACACACACACACACACACACACACACACACACACACACACACACACACACACACACACACACACACACACACACACACACACATAAATGCTTACAAATGAGAGCAATGGGACAAGATAGAAAGCTTAAAATCCTATATTGTATAGTGAGAGAAAATATGGTGCTTCCTCCTGACAGTGGTCCTCTGGATTATATTAATTTTACCTCTTTGCTGGTGGCACGAACAACAACACTGCCCCCTGCTGTTACTTCCCAAAACACCTACTCTTACTATAGTCTGCAGGCGCTACCTGCTTTGTCTCTTTCATCACCATGTCTCCTTGTATTTTGTATCTCTGTATGTATCTGTGTGTTTCTCTATGTCACCATTTCACTACATTTCTGTCAATGTGTATGTTTTTCTCTCATTTATTATCTGGCAACATCTGTCCGGTCCCCTTTCTTGCAAAATATGTTTTCAGTCCATTGGAGCAGTTCTATTAAAATGCCAGTAATTAATGAGCATTCTGTAATGGATGTACCAAGCATGTAGCTACCGAGGAGGGGGGAGGGAGAGAGAGAGACGAGAGAGTGTTGTTGGGGGAAGATCAGGAAGCGTCTGAGAGGACTTACTGTGCTAGTATGAATTCCTTCACTAATTTATTTTATTGCTCATTTTAATAGACTAATTAAACTTTATTTTTTACTTCGTTAATGTGTCTGTTACTTGGATCCCTTACTTGATCCAATATTGAATATCCAGTGAATTGTCTTTATTACAGTTCAATACTGTAGATATAACATAACACATTATATACTTATTCTTCAGGGAAATTGAGGTTCCCAAACTGTTCCTGGATGAGAAGGTGGAGGAAGAGAAGGGCGACCAAGAGAATGAGACTAAGGAGGGGAAGGGCTCTCCCAAAGATCCCCTGTCAGCTCCAGTCACCCTCACTCTCATCACAGAGGGGAGGCAGAGCCAGGGGCGAGGCAGCTACAACCCCAGCAGACAGAAGATCAACAGGACCTCACCAGCACATCGGCCAGCCAGTATTGATCAGAACACAGGCACAGCAAGCCGCACTACAAAGGACCACCCCAGTGTTGGAGTGGAGGAGGTACAGTACACACTATCAGGTGCCCAGCTGATAAGCTTTCCTCTCTGTTTTGGTGGGATGGAGTATTGGCCTTCCATGGTGACATCACCAGGTGGTAAATTAATTAATAGACCAATACGAAAGAGTTCCGAACCTCTCTGCCAATAACAGTTAGTTTTCAGTTTTCCCCTCCCCACTTTTCCCCTCCAGACCAGACAGTCCTAGCAGAATTCTTGTTTGAGAAATTGATCTTAGCTAAGAAGCTATTTTCGTTTATTTTTCACCATTTTAGTTGAAATCAATCACAGTAAGGTACTTAATTGTTACTCAGAAATTATTTAATATTGAGATAAAATGGCTGCATTGGACCAACAGAGAACATTGTTGAATTGAATTATAGTATTGAATCAAAGTTTCTCACCTCTTATCAACTATTCCTTTGTGCATCCCCTACCCTCTCACTATTGTTCTATCCATATGTCCTTGCCTTTCTCTATCGGTCTATCATTGTTCTGACCTACTGTATACCTCCTTATATGTCTCCCCTCTCTCCTTGATGCAGGTGTTTGATATCCTACCTATATATGGAGTGCTGCAGCCAGGTGAAAGCCAGCTGGTGTCCTTCTCCTTTTACGGTCATGCTGACATCAGTGGTCAGGTTTTGGCTCTGTGTGAGGTCGAGGAGGGCCCCACGTATGAAATCACACTCAAAGGAGAGGCTTCACTAGTCACCTACAGCCTGAACAGAACAGAGATAGACTTTGGCCTTCAGGTATTTGTACTATGGTCACCCTGAGGCTGTGTTAGTTGAGTCCAGTTCACTTGTGAAGGATAGAGGTATCTCTGTTGGCTTTCTTTGCTTGTGTTTTTCATTCGTCCCTGTTTGGGTATGCAATGAATGCATTCAGGCAATTATCATTGATATTCAAACAAGGACTTATTGATTTTTTTATTTTTAAAGGAGTGAATCAGCAGAATTTTCTCCTTGCCGGCTCAGCATACATTGTTTGGATCCATTCCCGCTCTTCTTCTTCTCTTCTTTCTCTTGCAGTTGTTTGACCATGTGGCCGAGGCAGAGATCACCCTGAGGAACACAGGGAAGGTGGGCTTTCAGTTCAGTGCTCTGTTGGGGGAGAAGGATGTGTGTGAGGACCCTCGGCCTGGACATCCCCTGGTCATCCCCAGAATGGTGAGACAGCCCACAGCACAGGGGATCCCTCCCTTTTACAGTCTGCTTTCTCTACCAATCCTTTAGTGTAACTACATACACCCTTTATGTAGTTACTTTCAAGGGATTTTGGCAGAGCCAGATGAACTTGTGGATACCATTTTTATGTATTTTATGTAACCCTTTGTTTGTCTCTCATTACTCAAAGGGTTACACCGAGGCGAATGCAGAGCAGAAGCTTTCAGTGTACTATCTCCCTGGGGTCCCTGAGGTCTTCCACAAGACTTTCCAGCTGCAGGTGGCTTTCTTTGAGCCAGAGAGCATCACTCTCAGAGGAGAGGGCATCTTCCCCAGGGTGTGCCTGGACCTACCCAGAGAGCTCAGTATGTGCCTTTGGTCATTGTGGAGGTCTATCTCGATACTCTTAAACTGTTTTGTTGCAGTGTGTAACTCGCTATTCTTGTATTGTGTAGATGATGAGAGGTATACTGCAGTGGTGAAGGAGGCCAAGGAGGCTCTGGAGGAGGACAGGAGGGATGTGGGCATCAGCCGGCCTGCTACTGGAAATGGCCTCCTGTCAGACAAGGACTACATCCCTACAGTCAGTACCTATTGTATCACAATCACTCAGCACTTTCACCTTGATTCATGTACCGTGCATTTGGAAAGTATTCAGACCCTTTTACTTTTTCCACATTTTGTTACATTACAGCCTTATTCGAAAATGTATTAAAATATTTTTTTTACATAGATCTCACCATTATGATTGTCTTCATAAGACGAAACAAAGCTAATGTGTTCAGTTTGTATGGCAGACATGATATCTGTGCTGTGTGGACAGATGTGTGTGAAAATTGATTTCTGTCTCTGTGTGCAGTATGATGCCCTGCTGCAGATGGAGGTAGAGAGGCTCTTGGTGAAACAGAATGCCATGGCTGTTGAGAACAGACAAGTGGACAATAGAGACACACCTGCGTCCACTAGCAAGTGGCGCAAGAAGCTTAGCAGGTAGGCTCTCATGCAAATGCACCATCTCTCCTCCATGGCTATGCATACTGTATATGTGACTCATTACTGAAAGTGGGATCTCATTGTGTCTCATGTTTAGATTCCTCCTACCGGAGTACACACTGGATTTTGGCTATGTGATCCATGGTAGTGTTCCTAACCACATAGTCAAAGTGACAAACACTGGACCCATGTCTGTGTCCTTCCGGGCTGACCGCCGCCCACTCACAGGCACGGGTAGGTTCTCCAGTATTCTTTAAAGTAGCTACATATGGAGCTGTGTGGCTGTTTGGGGGATATTATGGATCATTTTTAACAATAGATTTTTTTCCCCCAGGATTTGTTGTAGAGCTGGATAGAGTGAAGAATCTGCCCTATTGTGAGACTGAGACCTTTGAAGTGAAGTTTGACCCACGTGGAGCAAATCTGAATTTAGGGGAGATCAACACTGTCATGCCTATACAGGTACAGTAAGGAAACTGTATTTGTAGTTCTCTACTTCATGGTATCCAATTTATTTTCTGAAGCTTCTTGAGTGTATTTGAAGTTTTATTGCTTTTCCACCACATTAAATATTTAGACCCATCTTTTCTAAGGTCAAACAGGCTGAATGTGCCATGGTGTCATTATGCTGTGTGTTGTGATTACCAGGTGGTTGGGGGCCCTGCAGTGCAGGTCCATCTGTGTGCCGTAGTCACCATGCCCTCCCTCACAGTCTCCACGGATACGCTGCAGTTTGACAGCATCCAGTGTGGGCTGTGTCAGGTAACCACCGTCCAGCTGTTCAACCCCAAGCCTGTCCCCTGTGAGTGGAGCATCGCAGAGGAGCAACGGCCCAGGAAGAAGGTACACTACACAACTTATGCACCAGTATACTGTACTCTATTGCCTCCTGGTATTTTAGATACTTGTGCTTTTTAACCTTTTACTGCAGTGGGCTAAATCAGGGTCACACAGAGTGTTTCTTGGTAGTCTTAAAATCTACTTTGAAGCAAAAGTATACACCTCACACACATGGTTATGGACTTAGAAAAAGAAGACACAAGTACCATGTCAGATACAGAGTTGAAATGTGTTACATTTTGAGTTTGCATCCCAATATTACACTTTATATACATCACAGAAGACTGAAATGTAACAAAACCGTTTAAATAGAAACATTGGATTTTCAGCGTTGTATTTTATTAATATAACATATTCAAAACATTCCACCCATGAGGTCACTAGAGGACGATTTGGTCATTTGACTGCAGGAAAAGCCAAACAGTAAGCAGCAACACTGTAGAGTAAAAAATAACACGACCTTCAAATAGAGTGTGTTTAACCTAAATGATGTGCTGTTACCGTTAACACAAATAGCTAATTAAGTGCATTTTTGTTCATTATCTCGTGTTTTATGATGGATTAAAGCTTTTAAAATGCGATATTAAGGGCATTAGCTGCAAGGATTTGGCTCATTTGTCTTCTTGTCTTGTGTCTTCAGAGGATAATTATAGACCCCAGGCCCCACACTGAGTCTACTGAGGGGCAGTCATGCTCCTCTCATTCATATTTTGGGCTTTATCTTTACCAATAAGACGTCCTAGTATTACAGAGCATACCGACATCATGATACATATATTCCTCTTCAGTAATGAAGTTATCCATATAGTTATTCATTTGGGATTCTCTAATTAGTCTAGGGTATAGATATTGCATCTCTGTTATTTATGACCTGTTAATAATTGTTAAAAACTCAAGGAATATGTGTCTATGGCCTGTGTGTAGATTGACAAGCATATCCCTCTCCACCTGAGACGGAAGGCCAGATTGGAACAGTGTCCTCTTCCAGTGGTATTTGAAATGCTACCTTCAACAGGCGTGCTGTATCCTGGAGATAGAGTCAACGTCCAGGTCAAATTCAGCCCAGCCGAGGGGGTAAGGAAAACCAGGGGCCCATAACAGTTCAATATAATTAAGCTGTCATGACTACAAGGAACACTGTTCTCTCATAATGACAGAAACAGTTTGACCCTGTCTCTGTCTCTTGTCTGTTCTGTTAACACTGCATGTCCACATTTGCACAATATTTCCAGAGCTCATCTATCTCATGAATGATGGAGTCAGGTTGAGCTGGGAGACACAGATAAGAGACCAGACTCACAGAGGGTATTATCTCTCTCTGCTGCAGTATGGATCTCCTACATCAGATACACACACACCACACACACCCCAACGACAGGTCTGCTGCCTTAGAGTCTTGATGGTGTCTCGTGGAGATTAGCTGAACTAAACTAAAAGCTTGGTTAAGCCTCTACAGTACATGACTTGTTGGTCTAAGTAATGTTCTAGAGTCCGGGAGAGACACACCACAGGGAATACTGCGAGAGAGACTGTTGGCTGGGCTGCAGATGGTGTCTGGTTGCTTCACTGGGATGTACTCTAACTGTCATCTTCACTGTGTTGTTCGCCATAGAGAGCATACAGCCAGAGGCTGGTGGTGTCAGTGGCCCAAAGCACCCAGAGGATGTTGCTGCTGGCCCAGGGGCAGGGAGAGGAGCCCCAGCTAGAGTTCTCCTCCTCTGTGCTGGAGCTGGGACCCACCCTGCCATTCAGTGCTGGAGAGGAGGCTGAAGTGATCGTACGGAACCCCTGCCCCTTTCCCATTGAGTTCTACTCCCTGGAGTTTGACAAGAAATACCTGGAGGAAGATAAGGTGAAATCAATTGACTGCCTCTAATGGTGCACTCTGGAAGACATGGTTCTTTTAACTCATTAAGTTATCTCCTTTGTTCCGTTTCTGTTTTCTTACCTTTCAAGCACTAAGAAAGAATGTTTGGATTTAATCTCTCCCTCTCTCTTAAGATTCTGCGTATGATGAAGGGGTATGATGTCCAGAACGTCCTGCTGTTGCCCCCACGCGCCCCGGGAGAGTCACTACCTCCTGAGCTAATCGACTATTACAATGAACACAACTGTGAGGAGGAGGATGGTAGGTCTGCTCTGCAGTGGAACCACACTCTCATTCTGCAACCAGACTGTTCAATTATCTCTTATCAGGATGGATAAGACATATCTACAAAATGGGAGCCTCTGCAGAGCAGTAGATTAATATTTACTGATGGCTTACTTATTTAGAGGTCATGTATAATCCATAGGGGTGAGCTCTGGGACTTACTGTGTAAAGGGCCTAGTTTGAGCTGCAGTATAAGCTTTGATTTGATCTGGGATCATCTGTAATGGAAGTTCTCACTGACGCAGAGCGTTGTCTGGTTCCCCAGAGTCCAAGGCTGGCTACCCTAAAGATGAGGAGGCATCTGAGGCAGGGGATAAGGGAGAGCAGGAGGAGGAGCTAGCCACCCCACCCCTTCCAGAACGACTCGTGGAGGAGGAGAAAGAGGCAGCTCCCTCCAAGGATGGGACTCCATGTGGAGGTACTGAACAAGACCAAATATATAACATTAACAACACTCAGGACAGTACAGATTACCTTGAAGAAACAGACAGAATAGCTGAACAGCTCTCACGCTGCTCACAGTACACAACTTTGCCACAGGATACCACGGACACTATAATAGCTATAGAGATCAAAGACAGCAGGTATCATGTTGCATTCTGTCACAGACCTGATCAAAGACACAGTGGAAAGCAGGACTGCCAGTGTGGGGGACCTGGAGGTCAACCCAGTGTCCAGAGCTATTGCACGCCACATGGGCATTGACCTGTCACCTGAGGGCCAGGCTGCACGAAACCGCCGGGGCATCGCAATCATTGTGCATGGGGCTCCCCTCTCAGGTAAAGAGTGGCACATCCACCAAAAGATTTCAACACTTTCAACACTCAGTTTTTTCTTTCAACCATTTGCATGTATCTCTGTGCAGGTAAAACAGGCACAGCAGTGACTCTGGCCAAATACTATGGTGCAGCGTGTCTGAGCATTGATGCTGTAGTGCTGGAGGCACTGTCCTCAGGGATGACCTCTGCTGGCCTGCGGGCCCGAGAGCTGTGTGCCAAGGCTGCTATAGAGCATGCTCAGAAGAGGGTGGAGGAGGCCGGTGAGTCTCAGCTTAATGGATAGGTATTTTCGGTGTATCTCACTCTCCCAGCTAATGATAACTGTATATAACAAATGGTCATTTATGGCATTAAAGCCTAACAGTAAACTATCTGTGGACGAACTAGGCTTTATGCTGTGTTTGTAGTTGTCTAACTGTAGGTGTGTGTGTGTGTGTGTGTGTGTGTGTGTGTGTGTGTGTGTGTGTGTGTGTGTGTGTGTGTGTGTGTGTGTGTGTGTGTGTGTGTGTGTGTGTGTGTGTGTGTGTGTGTGTGTGTGTGTGTGTGTGTGTGTGTGTGTACAGCCCAGGCTGTGGTGGAGGTGATGGGGCCTGCTGGTCAGGGTGCTGGTACTCTGAGTGTGGAGGCTGTAGCCAAACACACAGCTGAGGGCAGTCAAGTCATTGACCCCAAAGCTCCAGCCTCTTCCATCTCTACACGTAACAAGAACAGTGTTGTGGGAGGGAAGAGGATCGACGGATCACAGCCCACCGCCCCGTCAATGGTACTCTGATCATCACAATAGTGTGTATTACTATATCAAAGCTAGGACACAGTTTGTAATGCCTCTTATTAGTGCTTGCTTTCTGTGCAGGGTGGTGGTCCTATCCACCGGCAGCTCAGCATCAGTGTGAGCCAGGTGGGAGAGCTGGGCCTGATGAGCTGCCTGCTACCAGACCAACTGCTGGTGGACATCCTCTCAGAGAGACTGCAGGTGACATACAGTACTGAGAGACACAGAGCCTATATGGGCCTCCCAGTCTTCGGTCTGGGATGGACCCTCAATGAATCTCCTGTGTGGTCCTCAAGAGTGTTGATGATGAATGGGATGTATGTGTTGTCCCCTGGCAGCTGAGTGACTGTCACCGGGGTGTTGTGATGGACGGGCTGGAGACGCTGTACAGCCTCTCCCCCAGCAGCACCCTACAGATCATCCTCAAGGCCTTCAACAACAGATCCTTCATCTACATGGTCAATCTCTCCAACAACTACTATGCCTTCAAGGCCAAGGAGAGGGCACAGAGAGAGGCAGAGGGTGAGGACAAGCTAGACCAAAGGAGCTGGGAGCTGTGCTAAACTAAACAATAGTTTAAGGTAATTACTACAGTGACTGGTAATAACACTCCTTCCTTCACAGAGGTCTTACAGAGGGAGCACGCTGAGAAGGAGAAGCTGCGCTTGCAAGAAATGGATGAGGAGGAGTATGATGCCCTGCCAGAGGAGGAGAAAGAGCGCATCGACCTCAGACACCTTGTGGCACTGAGAGAACGAAAGCGCAGGTATTGGATGAAAAATGCTTATGCACATATTAGGTATAGCAATGTTTCTGACTTAGAGAGAATGGTTTAAACAGACTGGAATGTGAATAATTATGAATGTAATTGTAGAGTTTATGTTAATGTTAATGTATGTAAATGTGATAGGGAACAAGAGCGGGCAGAAAGGGAACAGGAAGAGAGGAGACAACAAGAAGAGCTAGAGAGAGTGAGAGAAGAAGAGGAGATGAAAAAGAAAAACAAGAAAGGCAAGAAGGAGCCTGCCAAGGACGACTCATCAGGGAAGAAGAGTCAGCTTGGAGGAAAACAGGTCAGTGTTTCGTCAGATCAGCCAACTGTGTCACACGGTATTATAGAAGCATTGGAACTGTAAATCTGTATATTCTCTATTATTTTGTGTGAATATTGGCTATAGTTGAAGCGAAATCTGCATTATCTGTGACTACACATTATAATTGTTAATTATTTTTATTATTGGGAATGTGAGGACTTTTTTCTGTTGTTAATGTTTGATTGTTGTTATGTTTTTGTCTTTATCTTTGAGTTGGGGGAGGGGGGGAAAGAAAATAGTATTTCTGTAATTGTTGATTGTCCTATTTAGAACAAAAAAAAATGTCTTTAGAAAAAGCTGCATCACACGGTGCTCATTGCAGTGCATAGGAGAAGTGGTAGCATAATAAACGACATTTCTTAATGTGTTCCTCCCTTATTTCCACTTTACACTGACAGTCTGCAAGTGCTCTACGCTCAGAGATAAAACTGGACCAGCTGGTGAAAGATGGGAGAAAAATGTCCTCCTGTGCTGACGGCAAGGAGTATAAAGACTCTCCCACAGAGGGCACTAGGGAACCAGAGGAGGGATCCAAGAAGAAGAAGCCCAAAGAGGGCAAGGCAGGGGGTCAGGATGAGTCTCCATTACCAAGCGAGGACCCAGAGAGAGAGCTGGTAAGATACCCTCATAAATACCAAGTGAAGCATAAGAACGCACAGCCATTACGTGACAAACATCTTTTGAATATGAACTAGTTTCTCTCCTCCTTTTACGATTGTACCTCATATTGTTTAAACAATAGCTGACACCCAGATGAATAAAACTTATTTAATAGCTGTTTAACTGGCCTGTAATTGAAACTCCTCTACTCCTTCTGTTCCCTGTAGTCTAGTGAGGGTGACCGACTGCTGCTGTCTCGGTTTAGGCTCTACGAGCAGAGCCAGCCCCAGCTTCTCCACATCCTACAGTTCTGGGACCGAGCCCAGGGTCAACTCCTCCAGCCCCTGTTCTCTGAAGACAACATCCAGGAGCCAGAGGAAGTAGTCCCTGAGAGACAGGCCCCCTCCGGCAAGAAGACCAAGAAAGAGCGGGAGAAGGAGAAGGTGGAGAAGGAGAAGGAGCGCTTGGAGAAGGAGAAGTTGAAGGCAGATGCCACAGATGTGAAGCTGGTGTCTCCAGCCCCTAGCCAGGCCCTTCTAGCAGTGGAGGGGTCTGAGGGAGGGGACAGGGAGGCTGCACCTGAGACTGTGCCCCACATCCTCCTTTCTGTTACTGGGAGGGACTATCTTAGTGGAATAGAGATCCTGAAGAGCAACAAACTGCCCCCTCTTGAAGAGGTACAGTAGATATTTATTTCCTTATTTATTGCAGTAATACTCTCCCTTAATTTTATATTTTATCCCTATGACGATCTTTGATAAAAAAGCTTTACATGATGTCCACTTACTCTGTCTCTCAGGTGTTGGATGGTTTAGGGCTGGGACCCAAGGGCCCTCCTATCCCCCCCTCCACTATCTTCTCTGTCATCCCCTACCCTAAGAAGAGGCCTGTGCCCAGTGCACAGCAGATCACTAGTTGCTTCACCTTCATGGTGCCCTCAGTTCCAGAGGATCCAACAGGGGAGAAGAAGGATACAGACATGGAGGCTGAAGCTCAAGGCTCAGTCAAGGTATAATTGGTCCCCCATGGAAAATAGCATAACCTCACACATCAAACCACTATTGCCACCATATTCACTCGTTTATTTTTTTACTTCTTGCTCACTTTAAAAAACACCATTGATGATACAGTAATAACACTATGTCTAGAGCCGGGATGGACAACTGGCGGCCCAACTCAGTAGGGATCTCAACTTACTGTTGAGAGTTAGAATAGTAGAATAAATAAGGTGCAATTTCGAAATTTGGTTGTGCATCAGCAGTTGTTCTCTTATGTCAGTCACTTACAGTCACTCAATTTGCCCATGTCAGCTAACATTTTTTAGATTGGTAAGTTAGTCTAGCGGCCAGCTATCTAAACTTATTAATGGTTGAATTACCGCCCGGGGGGCACCCATTGATTTTGTCAGTTACTCTCACTTAGATATCATATTAAAAGCTGCAAACATTTCTGTCCACCCTATGGCAAAATGTGTAGAATTGCAAGAAATGTGTTATAAAATTGCTGAATCTTCTCTACGCCCGATGGAAAAATGTGTAGAATTGCAAGAAATGTGTTATAAAATTGCTGAATCTTCTCTACGCCCGATGGAAAAATGTGTAGAATTGCAAGAAATGTGTTATAAAATTGCTGAATCTTCTCTACGCCCCATGGAAAAATGTGTAGAATTGCAGGAAATTAACTCTAAAACTGCTTAAATGTTTTGCTCACAAAATTGCATGTGTGGGTATGGATGTGGGTACACAGACCTGCGAGCCACTGCAGCCTCTCTTGGTTTAATTAATGAAGCTATTCATCATAGTCGAGTCTAACTGAATGGGTCTTACAGGAAGAAGTGGTGACCCCTACCAAAGGACGGGGGAAGAAGGCAGACACAGGCAGAGAGAGTCAGAAAGACAAGAGACGCGCCCCAGCCAAAAAGGGGGCCAGGTCCAATGAGTCTCGCTCCCCTCCTCTCAACGCTGTGACTCCCTTATCTGACACTGAGCAGTGCCAACAGGAGTCCCAACAGGAGCGCAACCAGCGGTAAGATAATCTATACACTACATAAGAATATACACTAATGTGCATAAATGTGACTTAAATGTGTTGTTTTCTATAGGCTCACCACATTCCGCTGGAATGTCCCACCCAATGGAGAGGTGACGCTGAAGATCTGGTTCCACTCCCAATTGCCTGGCAAGTTTGACCAAACACTGAACTTTGAGTTGTTGGGTACAAAGAGACGGTACCAAATGTACTGTAGGGGCATCTGTGCATATCCATCCATCAGCAAAGATGTAAAGTGAGTATTGTTATTTGTTTCTAGAAGACATTTGTGAAATAGAACCAATTTCTATACTTAAAGATGCACTATGCAGAAGTTGCGCCATTTCCTGGTTGCTAAAATTCAAATAGTTAGCCTAATTTCAGTTTATGTGACAAAACAAGCAAGAATAGTATAGAGAATCATTGTACTATCTAAACCGATGTGAAATATATTTTCCATAAACAAAAAATATTGTATTTTCAGCTGTTTGAAGCTGGTGTATAAAACCGACAGTAAAAGACTAAAAAACAAAACTTAAGAATGGGGAGCATAGAAATAGCACACATAGAAAAGATCTACCACTTCTTAGACTTGCTTTCAATTAGAATGAGAGATCTATAACACACATGTCTATGTGAATTTGGTCAGGTCACCCAAAAAGTTACATATTGCAGCTTTTCCAATGCAGCTGTTTTTATCTCAATAACAAAAAATGCCAGGGTAACAATGAAGTACCTTACTGTGATAGTTTTTAATTAAAATGGTCAAAAAGAAACAAAAGTAGCTTAGCAAAGATCAATTTCTCACACAATAATTTTGCTAGGACTGTCTGGGAGTGGTCTGAGTGGGGAGGGGAAAATGGAAAACTAGCTGTTATTGGCAGAAAGGTTTGGAACTCTCTTTCTTATTGGTCTATTAGCTAATTTAGTGCCTGGTGATGTCACCAGACTCCAAAACTCCATCCCACCGAAACATGCTGAAATTTCAGGCTGTCTTTTCAAACAGCTCTTACACTAAAAGGGAATTATCATAGTTTTCACAATTTCACAGTATTATTTCAACCTCATAGTGTGGAAATATATATATATATAAAACACATGAAAATCAAATTTTTGACTAACTGAATTTTGTCAGAGCTGTTCTAAGTTTTATTATAGATTTATATGTTTTATTATCACTGTAAATGATGTGTTGAGTGTGTGTAATTTGGTCTCTCCCAGGATGGTGTTTGCCCACAGTAAGAGGGTCCTTAAGTCTGATGAGGTTCTGCAGAAGACCTACATCATCCGCTCTGGCCTCTATGAGTTTGGTCCGCTGCTCTGTGGGAAGACCAGAGATAGGTAAGGGGATTATTTTCCACTACCCTACTCTGTGAGTTTATTCACTGTAACTCCATAGAGGACAACATGTGTGATGCATGCCTGTGTGTTACCTGTCTGTGCCATAGGTATAAAGAGAGGAAGTATCCAGAGAACATGGAAAGGCTGGTGATACACAACAACTCCCCACTGGATGCTGAGATTCACTTCTGCTTCCAGCATGACACCAAGGCTACCACCTACCTATTGGACCCTCCCAACATGACCCTCAAGCCCAACGAGAGACAAGTAGACAATCAGAACTACTCATAACACAGTTGAATGTAGTCTGAGCTGTCAGAGTTGTGATACAAACATACCAGGAAGGTGTCATTGTCATTAATAATATCAATGAACAGTTTCACATCCATACATTTTTGATGTTATCAGTATACAACTGTAATAACCACATTTTGTTATGAAACTTTGTATGGTAATCACAGAGTACCACTTATCCATGTTGTGCCCTTGCAGGAGCTGACAGTGTGGGCGTACCCTACGAGCCCAGGGCAGATAGAGGACAGTGTGGTGTGCTGTATTAAAGAGAACCCAGAGCCAGCCATCTTCCGCTTCTCCTGTCGCGGGGTCCGGCCCGAGCTCGAGATCGAACGCAAGCAGCTGCATTTTGATAAGATTCTACTGCACAGGTCAGGGAATTAATTAATGCTGTAGTCCACATTGCACAGAACTACTGTAGTGCTTTTTAACGTGTCAGTTTCAAAGTAGAGGAATTTGTTTTTGTCATGGTAGTTTTCTGTTGATTTTACTTTCGCCACTATACTCCATTCTCCCTGTGCTGGTTGTGAATCTCAGGAAGGACACGAGGAATCTGTGCCTGCGTAACAACACGCTGCTGCCTGCAGCCTGGAGGCTGAGTGGGCTGGAGGTGCTGGGGGATGAGTTCAGTGTGTCTCAGGACCAGGGCATCATCCTGCCACACTCTGAGTTCTGCTTGCAGATGCATTTCAGAGCCATGAAGCCCATCAACCTGAAGAGAGCCATTCGCCTCGAGGTACAGTACTGGATGATAATTAATTTGATGATTGGTATCATCATGTTGCATTATTCCTGTTTATCTCATATTGTTGTGGTGTGACTTTCTGTCTGTGTGTTGCTGTGTGTGTTAGGTGTCCGATGTGGAGAACATCCTGGGTATTGTCCATACAGAGAACATACAGATCCTTGCTGAGGCCTATGACGTGGCTCTGGACATCACCTTCCCTAAAGGTCTTTACAGGAGTTCTCACAGACAGATACGCTTGTTTATTTCACACATGCATCATTTTACCAGCTCCTTTTGATTTGGATGAATTCCTTTTCCTGTTTGTGAAAGGGAAATTAATGGTGTTTCCCTTGATCTACCATACGTGTGTCTGTTTTTTAGGGGCTGACGGCGGTCTAGACTTTGGAACCATCAAAGTATCTGAGGAGGTCAAGCTTTCTGTGAACATGAAAAACAAGGGCAAATATGAGATAGCTTTCAAGTGAGTATCAATCAACATACACTATCCTAAAGCTAACTGTTAATCATGTAATTTTTTACCAAATTAAGCACATTATCCACCAGCCCTCCCTCTGCCTCCACTTTCCCAGGTTTATCCTGGAGGCCACAGACCCAGCCGTGCCAGACCTGAACCAGATCTTCACCATCACCCCACAGAAGGGCTCCCTCAACCCCAACGACCGGCCCACATGCGTCCAGTTTGTGTTCCGCCACAACAAGGAGGTGTCCATCCGAGAGCAACCAATTCTGCGCTGTCAAGTTAGTAGACTCAACCAATAAAACTTGTGAAGAGTTTCAGTAGTATGCTGTTTCAGTTTCAGTATCCACTGGTGCCTTAAAGGTGTCTGCTTTTTCTCACAGGTGATTGAGCCAAATATTGCAGAGGGTGGAGAGACCATTGCCATCATTCCCATCAAAGTATCAGTCCAGTCCCTCTTCTCGAAATACAACATCATGCCCTCCAGTGACATTAACTTTGGCCCACTAGTCTACGGCTGCCGCAAGACACAAACCTTCACCATAGAGAACAAGGGAGACTTTGAGATCCGCTTCAACATCAGCAGGATGTGTAAAGATCTGCCACAGCCTGCCCAGAGGAGAGGGTATGATCACCACTATGAACTCTGACCTTATTGTATCTCACTCCTAATACTTCCTGTATTTTAGCTCTTTCTCTGTATAACCCAAAGTCATGGAATGCCTCTTTATGTCTCACTGCAGCATTGTGGGGAAGAGAACATCACGTGAGAACCACTCTGCTAAACCCCTCACTGGAAACAAAGTGCGGCGAGCTGAATCCATCCAGAAGGACATGGGCATGTCCACTCTGGTAAGAGTTCCTCCTAGTATTACAACACACCTAAAAATTAGGGACTAACTTCAGCAGATATAAATGACCTTAATGAAGAGAAACATTTGAATATGTATCCATAATCCACCACTGCCCCGTCCCCATGCCTCCCTCTCTTCCCCGGTGTGCAGGCCCGTTTCACCATGGGCGTGTTCTCATTGGTCCCTGGTTTTGGTATCCTGGCGCCGGGCGCTCACCAGGTGGTCACGGTAGACTGTGTGGCAGAGCAGGCAGGACGCTGGCAGGAGTGTCTGGCCCTGGACATCACCGACCGAGACCCCTCAGACAATCCAGGCGGTATCCCCTACCGGCTTGTGGCTGAAGTCTGCATGTCAGGTGTGTATATGAGTTAGCAATGGTTGAGAAGGAAATGTGATGTAACGTTACCCCTGGCCCTGAGCGCTTATGTTGAAATTGGGACTCACTTTCCAAATGTTTGTTTCTTCTACAGGGATTGCATACAAAGACATTGCCTCTATTTTTGAGGAGCACCGCATCTGCAAGACCAGCACTATGTTGTACTGTGAGCAGTTCCGTGATTCCATGGGCATCTATATCCAGGATGAGAACAAATTTGTTTTCAATAATGTTCTGGTGGGTCGTCCCGCCAAAGCCCGCTTCCGCCTCACCAACAACGGCAAGGTGCCCTGCGAGCTGAGCCTCACAGTTAAACCTGTCCTTACGAAGGTACGGGTGGTTTTCTGATGAACATGTTTATGAAACAGAGATTGATTGTGTTTGTAGGCTGTAAGGCAGCAGGGCAAGCAGTGACTGTTTGTCTGTTACAGATATCAGTGCGTAGCACGGAGGTGTTTGAGTTGACGCCTGGCAGGCTTTCTATACCCAGTCACTCTCATGCCTTTGCCATCATCACATTTGCCCCTCAGACCATGCAGACCTACCATGCTGTGTTTGAGGCCACCCTGGAGGGAGCTACCAGGTACATACCTCAGTTTGTGTGTGTGTGTGTGCATACCTGTGTGTGTGGGTAAAGTTTTCTCTCATCATTCACTCTCCTGTACTTCCTAGTCTGCAACCCATGGCCAAGTCCAAGGTGTTGGTGTTTGATCTGATGGGTGATGGCAATCTGCCCAGTGTGACTATTCTGAGACCAGTCCTGAGGACCAGCCGTGGACACCCTCTGCTGCAGTTCAAACGGCTGCTGGTGGGCCGGGCCCAGACCCTGCCCCTGGTCCTGAAGAATGATGTCAATGTACCTGCTCAGGTGAGAACATCCTCTGTTTATATTACGTTTTCATTGAAATAGTTGTGATTAAATGGAACAGTGCTGTTTATACATTGGCATTATTTGACTGCTTTGCAGATTCACATTGATCTTCTGGATAAGATGGGGGTGTTCACTTTGGGAGCTGCTCCCAACACCATCTGCAGCAACATCTCCTCATCACAGATAGATGCAGAGGTCGGGACAGGTTGGTACAGTATACAACTGGTCCATGAGAAAACCAGCAGAGACACTGTATAGTAATACGATTGTTTCAACTGTAAAGTTCATCCTATCCATCTTTCCTCTCCCCTTAGAGAGACAGATGGCGCACACTGCCTCCTTGGTGCTGTTAGGCGGTCAGCAGGCAGAGTTTGAGGTGGTTTTTAGTCCCGTGGTGGCTCAGAGCTTCGAGGCCAACATGCGCCTCCTAGTGGTGGACAACCAGTATGAGGAGACAGTGGTGCGGCTGCTGGGGGAGGGCTACCATGACGTCATCTCCCTGGACAACATCAACAGCAAGGCTCAGCAAAAGGAGTACTCACCAGATGGTAAGGCCTCAAAGCTTTGTAGAATGATACAGCAAATGTGTGCATGTTTTCCACTACTTCAGGCCCTTAGTTGAATATGTGTCCCTCCCTTGTATTTTGTCCCCAGGTAAGGGGGACCTGCTGTTCTTTGGAGACTGTGAGGTGTCCAGGCCCTACCAGGAGACCTTCACCATGACCAACCTAAGCAGCAATAACGTGCTGAGGTTCGAGTGGCCTGCCGACGGCCCCCAGGTCTCCTTCTCCCCCCAGGTGGGCCACCTCCATGCAGGCTGTGCCAAGGAGGTGACCGTGACCTTCTGCTCAGAGCAGCCCGTAGTGCTGATTGCCCAGCCTATGAAGTGTAAGCTGTGCAGGGTGGTGTTCCAGCAGCCAGTGGACCAGGTGCCAGACTGGGACGACCGCCTCAGGACCGTCAAGTGGGTCGACTCTGGAAAACAAGTGGGCAGTCAACAGCCTACAAAGAAGAAGGTGAAGTCACCTAAAGATCTGTGACTGACCGCCCAGTCATAAAGCAGCTGGGATAAAGCAGAATCTTTCATGATCTTTTTTTTATTTATAAAATGGAAACACATTTTATTTATCCAGAAGCTTTACTTGCACTGTATTTAGGTGTATAATGACCCATGAAGGAATGAGAGGCAATTCAATTTAAACACTGATAGAGAGCTCAATGTTAAATTGAGTGTGTCCTGTCTGTCCCCAGGTGATTGAGACAGACTCAGAGCCAGTCCATTCTGTTGTAGAGAAGTCATTCAGGGAGACGGAGCTGCGCGTCAGTGCTGTGTGTGATTATGCTAAGTTCACCTGCAACGCAGAGACCATCCGGTTCAAGGACACTCTGCTCTATCAAACCAGAATGTTCCAGTAAGTTAATGTCTATTTGGGTTTCTGTGCCTTTCATATGTAAGTCTGAAATAAAAAATGATGTAATTTTAGTTCCTAATCGTCATCATGTCCCATGGTGTGCAGGCTCCAGATGGTGAACAAAGGCAGTGTGAAGCTGGAGTACTCATGGCAGGTCCTAATGGACAGATATGGAAAAGGTGTCAACTTTGATCATGGAGGTAACTTTCAGACACTGCCTTCTGGTTTTGAGGGAAAATGTAAAAATATGCTATCAATATACTGTATGTACTGTATATCAGTAGACCTTGTAACTGACATGATCTGTGCTCTATATTTCCAGACGTTAGCCCTCGCCCCTGTCAGAGCAGTAGATTAGGGGTGAGACCTGCCAGCTCTTTAGAGAGCGTGTCATGCCTGATGCTGGGTGACCCAGACCTGCCACCCTTCTCCGTGGAGCCCAGTGTGGGTATCATCAGCCCTGGAGCCACCCAGACCTTCAGGATCAAGTTCTCCCCCTTGGAGGTAGCAGAGTGTGAAGCCAGGCTGGTCTGCAGGTCAGGATTAGGAACATTAGACACACACTTACAGATCAAGGCGGAGTGAATCTTTGATGTGTGCTTTCGCACTTCCATCATCTCAAATATTGTATTTATGTGTGTGTTTTATGACAGCATCCCCAACCTGAAAGACGAGCAGAGCCCCACCATGGTGGTGTGTGGTCGCAGTTTACTGCCCTACTGCCACTTCCACCTGGAGGACTCAGACTACATCAGTGGAAACAGACGTAACCCAGAACTGCGTGGTCCTCATGGGGCCCTGCCCAGGGCCCCCCTGGACCCCAACACCAGGGTCATAGAGTTCAGATCTGTGGGCATTGGCTCCTCCATCCTTAGGTGGGTTGTAGCTTGATCACTCATGCCATAAACATGTTCACTACTTTTGAATAGTATATTTCATTGTATCTTTCCTCCCATACAGGCAGTTCAGCATTGTTAACCCCACCAACAAGCCTTACTCCTTTATCTGGAGATGTGAGGATGCAGGTGCCTCCCCTTTCCAATGTCTCACACCCAATAACTCCATTCAGCCTGGGAAGAAAGTAGAGGTATGGCTTGTGTATATTGTGCTTCACTTTGAGGTCCTTGATCACTGATAAAATGTCAGCTACTCTTACTGCTTTTAGTGCAGCTCCAGCGAACCCTGATCTCTGCTGTTTTACTAGTTTACTGTGAGAAAATGTCAGCTGTAAAATCTCTAATTCTTCCCGCTGCAGGTATCTTTTGAGTTCCAGGCCCAGGAGCCAGATACAGTGGAGTCATTCTGGACCTTCCTGATCCCAGATCAGAACCTGTCTGTGCCCTTCCTGCTGGTTGGAACAGCTAGTGAGCCTGTTGTCTACATGGACCATGCCCATCTTAACCTGGGAAACCTGCTAGTGGGTAAGTGCAATATAGCAACTAAGGTAGAAAATACCCACTGCACTAGAATCACTATCATATGAGATAATTCTTAATAACAGTATCCTAAACACAACAACAGTCTTATATATATAACCTGTGAACATTTGTTGTGACAACATGTCTCTGTGAATATGTCTCTGTAGGACACAAGGCTCACCAAACAGTGTATCTGCTGAATGGAGAGAATCAGCCCTTTCAGTTCTTCATTAAGGAAACGTCCCGTTACTCAGAGGCCTTCCTGGACAGCCTGCAGCTGGAGCCCATGGAGGGGGTGGTGCCACCTAAAGACAGGTGTGTAACTCAACTTCACCGGTGATACACCTGCATCTAATTTAATAGAATGGTGTATCAGCCTAAGAGGGACTGTCTGTAGTTATAGTTACTGTATTGTCAGAGTGATACCCTTGACACAAAACATCCTCTCTCTCCTGGTGTCTTGCAGGTTCCCTGTGCTTGTGTCTTTCACCCCGACACAAGATGGAGTGGTGACCTTTAACCTGCTGGTCCAGGTGAAGGGGAAGGTCCAGCCCCTCAATATGAACGTCAAGGCAGAGGGTTACAGCATGAATGCCTGTGTGCAGTGTGAGAGCACCGAGGGAGGCGTCACCGAGCTGTCTCCAGGCAACTCTTATCATCAGGTGGACTTCAAACAAGTGAGAAATGTCCACTTCAAAGCTTAAGACTCAGACAGAAAGGCTATTTATTCACCGAAATCCCCTTAAACCTTTGTTGTGTGAAGTACAAAAATCATGCAAATTCAGAGGTACTTTTCCTGTCCTTTGCCCTGTTTGAAGTTTTATAATGACATTTTGTTCTCTTCCTTTTGCTTTTTGTCCTTGTTCAGGTGGAGCTCAGTGATACGACATTGTGTACCTTCTTAGTGTCCAACCTGGGAAAGTTCAGTCTGGATGTTCAGTATGAGTTATGGGGCTCGGCGGAGATGCAGCGCCACCTAAAGGTGGAGACAGACAAGGGGAGTGTTGAGGTGGGCAGACAAAGCCGCTGTACTGTCACATTCTTCCCCCTGCAGAAGTGTGTGCTCAAAGACGTGGGCCTCAACATCAAGGTGAGCATCTCATCTTAGCATCATTGCTCTTCCTTTTCATCCTTATATCTACTGTGTATATGATTCCAATCTATGAATCATACCATCTCTCACTTCTCTTCAGATTAAGAACGGGCCTGTGTTCAGCTGCTCCATCCTGGGTTCAGCGGTTGCTCCTGGCCTGGATTTCTCCTTCTTGAAACACAACTTTGGAATGAGCTTTATCTACTGTGCAGGGATGGTGCCAGCCACACATACACTGATCATAAGCAACAAGGGAGAGAGAGGGATCAGGTACCAGCTGACAGGTTGTCTGGCACTTTGCCTGTGTTTGAGCGACAACTTCTAAACTTAAACAAAACAGCATATATCCATTGTCAGGCTCGCTGTCAGACCATTTAATTTCCTCTCAAACTACCAAATGAAATGTAATGAAAAAGGCCTCACTGCACTGACAGGGAAAGGCATACTTTATTTATCAGTGTTTCTCATTGAGGGAGCTGCCATAGCAGGTTATTGTCCTCTCCAGTCTAGATTGTCAGTTCTCCAACACCCCATTCCTGGAGGTGGGCTTCCAGCCAGAGGTGCTGCCCCCTGGTGGGTCCATGGAGGTGCCCATCACCTTTTACCCACGGGAGGCCTTGCGCTACCATGAGAGAGTGGTCTTCGAGATCAATGACTGTGCCAAGCAGATGGTCGAGATCCTAGGTCAAGGCATTGAGATGAAGGTGAGGAGTGCGTGTGTGGGAGCTTGCCTGTGTGTGTGTTTATGCTTGTGTGTGTCTTTATGCATACCTCCCCTGTGAACTTCCTGCTATCAGGTTGACTTTGAAGACCCCAGACACAAGCTGGTGAATCTGGGGGCTCTGCAGATTGGTCAGAAGATCAGGAGGGTGATTCCCCTGGTGAACAACAGCCAATCCTCTCTAACCTTCTCCCTGCTACTCAGCTCTACTGTACACACTCTGCTGGACTCCAGGGTACGCCTCACAGCCACCTCCACACCACTGACACTATTCCCTCTCACAGACACACAAGTAGTACAGTTGCTAGATTAATGTATATTTTGCTCAGAATTAATCTATAAAGAGAACACAGTTGAGCCAAAAAGAGTATTCCTTTTCATGGGGTTGTCATTCTAGATGTGAGTGTGATGAGACGTGTTCCTCTCCTGTACCATAGGTGCTGTCAGTGAACCCGCCAGGTGAGGTGACCCTGAAGCCGCTTGGGGGCCGCTGTCTGGTGGAGGTGCTGTTCTCTCCCAGGCAGCGCATGGCTCCCTTCACGTCAGAGCTGCAGTTTGAGTGTCTGGGCACGGTTCGCCCCCTGCTGGTACTGAAGGGCTGCTGTCAGGGAGTGGAGGTCAAGCTGGACCAGGACTACCTGCCCTTTGGAGCTGTCGCTCAGCGCTGCAAGGTCACAAGACGCATCATCATGCAGAACTCTGGAGACATCGGAGCCAGGTAGGTACTCTGACACTAGTGCTTTTTGAGGTCCATTCGGTTTCGATTCAATTATTAAAAAACAATCACGGTTTAATTTGTTTAGTTTTGCACTATGCATTATGTGGGTTGAATGCTGTAACAACACAGCATAAAAAAATGTGTCCCATGATCGTAGTGACTGCCCATTACTGCTTATCACTTAATAACCATCATTTATTCACATTACTTTACTTTAATAAAATATTTCAGTTGTTGTGTATATTACATTTATTTTATTTGATGACTTTATTATTTAATTCTAAGTCATCTTATCTCTAGAGCTTCTGCCTATGCTGTCTGACATCACTATTTTAGCAGTTCTTCTAAGTAAATAAGGCATACTTATAAAACAGGAAGAACACCTGCTGTTTCCATGACATAGACTGACCAGGTGAAGACAGGTGAATGCTATGATCCCTTATTGATGTCACTTGTTAAATCCACTTCAATCAGTGTAAATGAAGGGGAGGAGACAGGTTAAAGAAGGATTTTGAAGCCTTGAGACAATTGAGACATGGATTGCGTATATTTATTTATTTTATTTTTATTTAACCTTTATTTAACTAGGCAAGTTAAGAACAAATTATTATATACAATGACGGCCTACCCTGGTCAAACCCTAAGGACGCTGGGCCAATTGTGCGCCGCCCTATAGGACTCCCAATCACGGCCAGTTGTGGTACAGCCTGGAATCAAACCAGGGTCTGGTGTGACGCCTCTAGCACTGAGATGCAGTGCCTTAGACTGCTGCGCCACTCGGGAGCAAATATATGTGCCATTCAGAGGGTTGAACGGGCAAGACAAAAGATTTAAGTACCTTTAAATTGGGTATGGTAGTAGGTGCTAGCCACACCAGTTTGTGTCAAGAACTGCAACGCTGCTGGTTTTTCACGCACAACATAGGCCAGCATCCCTGTGGAATGCTTTCGATACCTTGTAGAGTCCATGCCCTGACGAGGGCAAAAGGGAGAATGCAACTCAATATTAAGAATATGTTACTAATGGTATACTCAGTGTATATGACTGCTGAATACCAACTATCAATCACAGATCATGTATTTTAAGGTAGAGATACACTATATATACAGAAGTATGTGGACACCCCTTTAAATTAGTGAATTTGGCTATTTTAGGTCACACCCATTTCTGACAAATGTATAAAAACGAGCACACAGACATGCAATCTCCATAGACAAACATTGGCAGTAGAATGGCCTTACTGAAGAGCTCAATGACTTTCAACGTGGCACCGTCATAGGATGCCACCTTTCCAACAAGTCAGTTCATCAAATTTCTGCCCTGCTAGAGCTGCCCCGGGTCAACTGTAAGGGCTGTTATTGTGAAGTGGAAAGGCCTAGGAGCAACAGCAGCTCAGCCGCAAAGTAGTAGGCCACACAAGCTCACAGAACCAGACCAGCGAGTGCTGAAGTGTGTAGTGCGTAAAATTAGTCTGTCCTCAGTTGCAACACTCCCTACCGATTTCCAAGCTGCCTCTGAAAACAACGTTAGCACAAGAACTGTTCTTCGGGAGCTTCATGAAATGGGTTTCCATGGCCGAGCTTCCGCACACAAGCCTAAGATGACCATGTGCAATGCCAAGCGTCGGATGGAATTGTGTAAAGCTCGCCACCATTGGACTCTGGAGCAGTGGAAACTCGTTCTCTGGAGTGATGAATCAGGAACTGCACAGAGCCCTGACCTCAACCCCATCGAACACCTTTGGGATGAATTGAAACGCCGACTGCGAGCTAGGCCTAATCTCCCAACATCAGTGCCCGACCTCACTTATGCTCTTGTGGCTGAATGGAAGCAAGTCTCAGCAGCAATGTTCCAACATCTAGTGGAAAGCCTTCCCAGAGGAGTGGAGTCTGTTATAGCAGCAAACTGGTGACCAACTCCATATTAATGCCCATGATTTTGGAATGAGATGTTCGACGAGCAGGTGTCCACATACTTTTGGTCATGTAGTATCTTGCGAGGCAACTGCTCTCTATCCCTCTCGAGCGCACGTTTTTCTCTCTTCTCTCCATCTCTGGGACCACACAGACCGGACAAGTAGGCACGTAATGGATTATTGTCACGTCCTGACCTTAGTTCCGTTTTTGTGTCTCTATTTTAGTTTAGTCAGGGCGTGAGTTAGGGTGGGCAGTCTATGTTCTTTTTTCTAGGTTGTTGTTTTTCTATGTGTTTGGCCTGGTGTGGTTCCCAATCAGAAGCAGCTGTTTATTGTTGTCTCTGATTGGGAGCCATATTTAGGTAGCCTGTTTTCCATTGTGTGTTGTGGGTGATTGTTTCCTGTGTTAGTACCATACGGGACTGTGTTGGTTGGTTGGTTGGTTGGTTGGTTGGTTGGTTGGTTGGTTGGTTGGTTGGTTAGTTGGTTCTGTTGAGTTATTTAATATCTCATTATGGACACTTACCACGCTGCACATTGGTCCGATCCTTGCTACTCCTCCTCAGACGAAGAGGAAATCCGTTACAATTATGTAGTTAATTACCACGTTTTCTGCACTAAACAATGTAGAATATTGGCCTGTTTGAAACTTCAACCCCATATTACATCACACAGTTCGGGCTTGATCTGATTTCTCTAGAGAAACTGCACATTGAGCTCAGAAACCCCTGAAATAAATGGAATTCAAATAATTGAACCGATTTTTTATTTTATTTTTTTTCACCTTGATTTAACCGGTTAGGCTAGTTGAGAACAAGTTCTCATTTGCAACTGCGACCTGGCCAAGATAAAGCATAGCAGTGTGAACAGACAACAACACAGAGTTACACATGGAGTAAACAATAAACAAGTCAATAACATGGTAGAAAAAAAGAGAATCTATATACAATGTGTGCAAAAGGCATGAGGAGGTAGGCAATAAATCGAATAATTACAATTTAGCAGATTAACACTGGATTGATAAATCATCAGATGATCATGTGCAAGTAGAGATACTGGTGTGCAAAAAAGCAGAAAAGTAAATAAATAAAAGCAGTATGGGGGTGAGGTAGGTAAATTGGGTGGGCTATATACCGATGGACTATGTACAGCTGCAGCGATCGGTTAGCTGCTCAGATAGCAGATGTTTAAAGTTGTTGAGGGAGATAAAAGTCTCCAACTTCAGAGATTTTTGCAATTCGTTCCAGTCGCAGGCAGCAGAGAACTGGAAGGAAAGGCGGCCAAATTAGGTTTTGGCTTTAGGGATGATCAGTGAGATACACCTGCTGGAGCGCGTGCTACGGGTGGGTGTAGCCATCGTGACCAGTGAACTGAGATAAGGCGGCACTTTACCTAGCATAGCCTTGTAGATGACCTGGAGCCAGTGGGTCTGACGACGAACATGTAGCGAGGGCCAGCCGACTAGGGCATACAGGTCGCAGTGGTGGGTAGTATATGGGGCTTTGGTGAAGCCCCATATACTTGGGAAGCTATTTTGTAGATGACATCACCAAAGTCGAGGATCGGTAGGATAGTCAGTTTTACTAGGGTAAGTTTCGCGGCGTGAGTGAAGGAGGCTTTGTTGCGAAATAGAAAGCCGACTCTAGATTTGATTTTGGATTGGAGATGTTTGATATGAGTCTGGAAGGAGAGTTTGTAGTCTAGCCAGACACCTAGGTACTTATAGATGTCCACATATTCTAGGTCGGAACCGTCCAGGGTGGTGATGCTAGTCGGGCGTGCGGGTGCAGGCAGCGAACGGTTGAAAAGCATGCATTTGGTTTTACTAGCGTTTAAGAGCAGTTGGAGGCCACGGAAGGAGTGTTGTATGGCATTGAAGCTCGTTTGGAGGTTAGATAGCACAGTGTCCAAGGAAGGGCCAGAAGTATACAGAATGGTGTCGTCTGCGTAGAGGTGGGTCAGGGAATCGCCCGCAGCAAGAGCAACATCATTATACAGAGAAAAGAGTCGGCCCGAGAATTGAACCCTGTGGTACCCCCATAGAGACTGCCAGAGGACCGGACAACATGCCCTCCGATTTGACACACTGAACTCTGTCTGCAAAGTAGTTGGTGAACCAGGCAAGGCAGTCATTAGAAAAACTGAGGCTACTGAGTCTGCCGATAAGAATATGGTGATTGACAGAGTCGAATGCCTTGGCCAGGTCGATGAAGATGGCTGCACAGTACTGTCTTTTATTGATGGCGGTTATGATATCGTTTAGTACCTTGAGCGTGGCTGAGGTGCACCCGTGACCGGCTCGGAAACCGGATTGCACAGCGGAGAAGGTACGGTGGGATTCGAGATGGTCAGTGATCTGTTTGTTAACTTGGCTTTCGAAGACCTTAGATAGGCAGGGCAGGATGGATATAGGTCTGTAACAGTTTGGGTCCAGGGTGTCTCCCCCTTTGAAGAGGGGGATGACCGGGGCAGCTTTCCAATCCTTGGGGATCTCAGATGATACGAAGGAGAGGTTGAACAGGCTGGTAATAGGGGGTGCGACAATGGCGGCGGACAGTTTCAGAAATAGGGGGTCCAGATTGTCAAGCCCAGCTGATTTGTATGGGTCCAGGTTTTGCAGCTCTTTCAGAACATCTGCTATCTGGATTTGGGTAAAGGAGAAGCTGGGGAGGCTTGGGCGAGTAGCAGCGGGGGGGGGGCGGAGCTGTTGGCCAAGGTTGGAGTCGCCAGGAGGAAGGCATGGCCAACCGTTGAGAAATGCTTGTTGAAGTTTTCGATTCAGACACGGCAAGGACATCAGGGTTGGCAGAGTGTGCTAAAGCGGTGAGTAAGACAAACTTAGGGAGGAGGCTTCTGATGTTGACATGCATGAGACCAAGGCTTTTTCGATCACAGAAGTCAACAAATGAGGGTGCCTGGGGATATGCAGGGCCTGGGTTTACCTCCACATCACCCGAGGAACAGAGGAGTAGTAGGATGAGGGTGCGGCTAAAGGCTATCAAAACTGTTCGCCTAGAGCGTTGGGTCAAGGAATAAAAGGAGCAGATTTATGGGCGTGGTAGAATAGATTCTGGGCATAATGTGCAGACAGGGGTATGGTGGGGCACGGGTACAGCGGAGGCAAGCCCAGGCACTGGGTGATGATAAGAGAGGTTGTATCTCTGGACATGCTGGTCTCAATGGGTGAGATCACCGCATGTGTGGGAGGTGGGACAAAGGAGGTATCAGAGGTACGGGGAGTGGAACTATGGGCTCCATTGCAAACCAAAACAATGATAACTAGCCTGAACAACAGTATACAAGGCATATTGATATTTGAGAGAGACATACAGTAAGGCATAAAGTGATTGCAGGTCTTGATTGGGAGAGCTAGCTAAAACAACAGGTGAGATAACAGCAGCTAGTCAGCTAACACAGCAACAGCAGGTAAAATGGCGATGACTAGGCAGAGAGGGTCGGATTAACTACACACAGAGCCTGGGTTAAAACACAGAGCCGACAGATAAAACACAAATAAACAGAATGGAGTACCGTGAATTAATGGACAGTCCAGCAGACATCAGTCAATGATGTCAGTCAATGATAAAGTTGAATACTTTATTCGATACTGTATGCTCTCCTATTATTGATGGTCATAAAAATGTAAAGTATGCTATGTTACAGCTACATACTTATACAATAGGTAATAATGGCCATTATCTAGCATCTGTTGTATTGATGTATCCATTCTTGTGACTGTGTCAGGTTCCAGTGGGAAATGAAGAGGTTTGGCAGAGGCTTCTCCATCACCCCTGTAGAGGGCTACATCTGCCCCGGCATGGAGGTGCCTTTTGAGGTGACCTTTTCCCCTGTGGAGCTGAGCCATGAGCTGAGATATGATGACCTACCCTGCTCTATAGAAGGAGCCAAGCCCATCAAACTCACCCTGGCAGGCTCCTGTATCCTACCCCCGGTCACCAAAGAGGTAAGGCTGCTTGGAGATCTCTTTAATACAACGCATGTGCACAATATAAACCCAAAACCTGCATAGAAAATGAGACCTGCGTTTATTAATGATTGTTCCCTATCGCTTGTTCCCCTTTCTCTACCCCTCTCATTCTTCACAGGTGTTGCATTTTGTGTGTCAGGTGCGCTGTCAGCACATCCAGTCACTGACCCTGTCCAACCGCACCAACCAGCGCTGGACTCTGAAGCCTGTGATGGAGGGGGAGCACTGGAGTGGCCCTCCCTCCTTCATCATTGAGCCCTACCAGCAGAACAAGGCCTACGAGATCACATACAAACCCATGGTCACGACCGCCGATGGCAAGAAGCACCTGGTGAGACACTTTCACTGCAGCGCTTTCTTGGCTCTAGAACAGACTGAGCATATTTGTAGTGTGAAGAGCCTTGAATAGGATGACAAATTATTATTGTTGCCGACAGTTAACATATTTTGGTTTTAGTCAAATAATATGTTCATATGATACAGCATATTATAGCATTATGTACTATAGATGCATCCTGTGATTTGTCTCTGTTGCTTGACCCTACTGTCCTCCTCTCCCTCTTCCAGGGCTCTGTATTCTTCTCCTTTCCAGATGGGACAGGCATGCTCTACACTCTGCATGGCACTGCTGAGGCCCCCAAGGCTGTAGCCACCATCACCCACGAGATGCCCTCCAAGACCCAGTACACTGAGATGGTTCCCGTCCAGAACTGGCTCTCCAAACCTCAGAGGTACCACCATACTACTACTTTAGCAGGACGTCTATCAGCAGCTTACTGATTCTACCACTGTCACACTACACTCCTAATACGTTGCCACAATTTTGTTAGCTGCTTGTGTTAAGCTGTTCTGTGTGCAGGTTCCGTGCTGTAGTGGAGATCATGAAGCCAGAGAGGCCAGACAGCACTGTGTCGCTGAAGGGCCTGGACTATCTGGATGTACCAGCTCTGGCCAAGAGGGACTACAAGGTCTCCTTCTTCACCTACAAGGAGGGCCAGTACAACGCCAAGGTGAGTGGAGATCTACATTATAAATGCATACAGGAGAATACTATCTATCTTCAGGTATGTTTAGATTGCAAAACGCAGATCATTACTCTACCCTGCTACCTACACATAGTGAAGAATGCCAAAGGCAGCTGTTTTCCAAGTTGACTTTGTATTTAACCATATGTGTCCTGTCCTCCTCTACTCCCTGCCCTCCAGGTGACATTCCGTAATGAGTCTACAGGGGAGTACCTGTTCTACTACCTGAACTTCAAGGCCACAGCACCGGGTGTCATCAGCACCATAGAAATGGTGACTCCGGTGCGCCAGACAGCCTCTGCCTCTGTCAGGGTGGAGAACCCCCTCCCCATTAGCCTGTTCTTCAGTGCTGAGTGCCGCAGCCCAGACGTCAGTGTGCCTCCACAGCTCTCTACGCCTGCACTCTCCAAGGTGGGTCTACATGCACCTGACTTCTTCTATTATCTTGACTATGATTGCTTTTCCTTAGCATATACACTGTATCAAACCAATGCATGATTGTTCCATTTTTGTTTGGTTTTATTTAAATCGCAGGCCACTCTTTCATTTGAGTACCAGCCGCTGCGTGCGGGCGAGTCCACTGCTCGTCTCATTCTTCATAATGGAGAGTTGGGCTACTTCCACTATGAGCTGTTGCTGAAAGCCCTGCCAGCGTCGCATGAGAAACCGCTCTACTTCCGTGCTCCGCTGGGCAGCGGACACTCTGTCTCTGCCAAGTTTACCAACTACTCCCGCGTCAAGGCAGAGTATGCCTGCAAGGTACTGGATCCACCTGCAATCATTTACCCACACAGCCAAGCACACAGCTCATGCTTGATGACCACTGTTACCTGGAAACTTGTTGTCTTACTGCCTTTCTCTACAAATTGTACTTTTTATAGAATATCTTGTAGACGTTGGACAATACAAGCTATAGCATTTCCATTATAGATTTAATTCATTATCTTGGGGAATGCATGATCATAAAATGATGTCTCTGATGATATGATGTCTCTCTTAGACGGACAGTCCTGACTTCATTGTGGAGAAGAACATCAACGCTGCAGCTGGCTACCAGGCGGGCACAGACATCAGCCTGGAGGTTTACTTTGAGCCCTGTCAGTTGGGAGAGATCCGTGGCATGCTCACCCTCTCCTCAGGGTTTGGTGGAGAATACATGTTCCCTCTCTTTGGGTGCTGCACCCCTCCCAAAGCCCAGGGCCCCTTCACCATCCGCGCCGGATCCAGCGTGTCCATCCCCTTTAAGAATGTGTTTGTCCAGACCACAGCCTTCTCCTTCCAGGTGGACAGCCCATCCTTCACTGTGAAGGGCGTGGAGACCATCCGGTCCAAGAAGACCCATAACATTCTTGTTATGTTCGAGGGGCCTCCCCCTGGCTCCCGAGGGCCCTGCAGTGGTAAGCTGACCATCTCCAGCCCGCGCTCCGAGGGCCACGGCCAGAGCATCTCCTGGGTCTTCTACCTGAAGGGCTACTGCCCTGAGCTGGCCCAGAGGGACAAGACCTCTTAGAGGAGGGTGAACCTCTTCTATACAGTATAGAACAGTCCAATGCACATTATGGTTGATACTACAATATGTTTACTCCACACTGGTATAGATTTAAGCAAATGTGAAGCTAATAAATGTCATATAGATGGGTGTTTTTCTTCTGTTGCACTTACATTTATACTTTTAGCACGGAATTGTATTTGTTGAATGTGTTTTAAATCAGTAGGCTACAGTAATCACATTGAGTTATTGATTTTACAAATAATAATGTGTTGTTGTCCTATTTATAAAGCCTTAGGAGATTTATACATTGTGAGACTAAATAATAAATATATTTATAGCAGAAATGGTCTATCGTATCAGCTCTGTTGGGTGTTATCTCTTCTAGATCATGTCCCTCTCAGCCACTAGGGAGAGCACTTACTCCTCCAAATAGCAACCATTATGTGTCAGCACCAGTGACTTCCTACATTCATTTGTGGGAACAGGATGGGTGTTCAAGATGCATGAAATATAAAAAGCGTTTCAATTTGCATAAACAGCAGTTGAATAGTTGTGTCAGAATGAGAGAGAGTGAGTGTGTGTTTGTGTGTGTGAGAGAGCATGCAGTTAGCAAGCAGGATGAGTGCCTGTGTTTTGGGACAGATAACTATTGCAATTTTCCCTCATTCTCTCAATCAATGAGTTGTTAAATTCTTTCATATTTAAATATTGCGCAGGGGTTTGAAGTCTCCTGGCAGAGCTTTTAATCTGGTGAGTAGGAGAGCTTTAATGAGGGAGTGGGAGGGCATTGTACAGGCACACATACATATATTGGCTCTTTTTCCTAACCACGGAATTCAAATTGTTCTTTCATTTTTTCACAGGATCGTGAATCCACTGTTTCTTTGCTGCCCGTGTCAGCAGTCCCACTGCCAGAACTAACTTGGTACCGTGGGCTGTGCTCTGTAGGCTATCAGCTCAATAGGGATGGATGGCATAACCACCACTGCATAGCATGTGGGTCTATTTGATGGGCTTGTTATATGATCAGATTGTTCTTGATACCCCTATCTTGTGCGGTCTCAATAGAAGACGGTGACCAGAAGAGGATGAACAATTTTGACAGAAAGGGCATGTGTTGTGTTTATGATTGTCGGTTTGAAACTGGCTAGCAGTTATGATGCAGCTGAACTGTAATCAGAGTAGACAGATAAGATGATCCAGTGAAGGAGCTCTCTCTCTCCTCTATGGAACGCTCCCAGCTCTTTGCTAAGGGGCATCACATCCATCTGGGCCTGACCACAGGAGAGGCCTGTCTCTGCTGGGCTGCCTGTATTGGGCTCGTTTGCCTGATCTGTGTGGGGAAGCAATGAGGCAGATGAGGCTCAAGTAACCAGAGTCACATAGGAGTCCTGTTGAAACCCATTTAGTGTAACCCATCCAGGTCTGACTGGCTGTGCTCTGCTGGGCATCAGGCCTTCTGTCAGAGACCAGAGGCGGATGGATGCACCTCTAGTCGCCTGAGGCAAGAATGGGTTCCTCCTCAACTGCTGTGGAGGATTTCCGTATACAGTTTTATGCCACACATTAAAATGACAATAATTATATATAAATATTTCTAAAGGCAGAGCATTCTTCCTACTCTGGTGGATTTGGCTAATTAAAGAGAGAGGCCTGGAATGACTTAATCACCTCTCTGAAAAGGGCAGGACCAGGGAGTCTTTCAACTCACAAAGGTTATCCTGCATGGGCCTTTATAGTATCACACATCACACACTAGTAATGAGGGACATTCCTCCAAATGTAGAGGGGCTCAGATGAAACATGTAGGTGGGGCATTCTGAGCTCTATGGTGAGGCCCAATGTCTCTGATCATCATCAGCCAAACTTTTCATCTAGCAGAGATTATGAATGCAACAGGGGGCCTAATCAGTGGCTTAATTAATAAACCACATACACTGGGTGACATCACCCCACTCAACCATGCCACTATCCTAATGTAAACGTAGTTAGCCAGTGACTTGATTAATTTGCCCCAAAACTGATAGAGGTCTGTTAGAGGTAGTGTTGAAAGGACTCATATACTTTTCTTTAACTTAATTCATGGTGCTTCAGTCCACTTTATACAATGTCTCTCAACACGTTTACTTACATTCCTTTACAATAACTTCTACATATACAATAACTTCTCATATATTTAAGCAAGTAGACCTGTATCAGGCAAGATGCTGATTAGTCTAATCGAATATTACCACGGCATCAATAGACAGTCACCTGGAATAGTCCACTAACCCTCTTAAAGTTTGAAGTGATGTTGAGGAGAGGTGTGTTTTCGGAGATGTTCGGAGGGTCGATGATGATGTAAGAGGGGAGGGAGGGATTGGCCCCATAGCGCTCAGCATGAACGCTCCGGTGCAAAAGGATGTGTGAGCAAGCAGCGCGCTACTGCAGGGACGGTGTCCACAAACTGCTCCAAAAAGAACAACCGAAACTCCGGGCTCAGGACAGCAAAGAGCAACCAAAACCCGTGGACCAGGACAGCGAGTCAGCAACGGCTGCACAGTCCGGAAACAGCGGCGCCCAGCCCGGTGCAATTGACGGGCTCGTCCGCTGGATAGTCACCAAGATGAGCGACAACAAAAGCATCTCTACCCGGGAATACACGAAGGAGGAGGCGTCGGTTGCCCAAGAGCAGTTCTTCGCACCAGAGCCACGGAAAGGCATCTCTGTTATATTGGATGTAGGTATCGCTAAGTTATCTTACCTGCAAATGATTCGTTAATATGGTGGCTGAGGTGGAATAGTTTGCGGGAGAAAGTCCCATTTTAATTCAGTGCGCACTTACGCGCAAAGATCATCCTCAATGTTGTGCAAATACTGTACCTTAATTCTAGCTTCTCTGAATACACATGCACTCACTATAAATATCTTGAAAATAAAGTTTCTCTGTAATCAGTAGGCCTATCTGGCCCATATTTTCCATAAATAGTGGAATAATTCTAAGCACCCATAAACAAATCAAATGGGCTACTCAGAGTTACGTCCCCCCCATATTGGCTTTGAGTGGTGTTTATAGGCTATACATCCTAGAATATGTATCACATCCGGCAGTGATTGGGAGTCCCGTAGGGCGTCGTCCAGGTTTGGACTGGGTAGGCCCAGTGGTGGTTCTAGACCATTTCAACTCGGGGGGGGGGGGGGGGGGGCAAGCGGGGGCCAGTTGTACTGTTAGAGGGGCCAGCTGTACTGTTAGAGGGGCCAGTTGTACTGTTAGAGGGGCCAGTTACATTGGACGTTATTGTTGTCATTGTTTTCTTCACTGCATTGCTGGCATTAGCAGGCAAAAGACCATGTTCATAATCATCATCGTTGCCACTGTCTAATAACGGATGTAAAAAAAGAACGATAGCAACAATTTGTTATGTAAAAATTATTTCATACTCCACATTTAGGGGGGCCACAAGGGGGTCCAAAATTGTTGTCACATGGGCTCTGCTCTAGGACATTCTAGCTCTGTGAGTGACTTAGAGGTGATGATTGAAGGTTTTTAATTAAACTGTCCATATAGATCCAGCAAGTGACATTTACAGAAGATTTTAGTTGGAGTATTGGCCATGAAATGTAAATGTTGTTGTCATTTGCACCGTTTTTAGCCTCAGCCATACCAAACTTTACTACTTGCTTTAATTGCATGTTATCTCTTTTTGAAGGACAAACATATAGTATTAATTAATATTATTTATTGCTTGCTATGTGCCAGGATTAAAAAAATATATATATATATTTGTCACATGCTGGTGTAGAACAGTGAAATGCTTACTTACGTGTTATTTTCCAACAATGCAGAGTTAAAGATAAAAAACAAAAATATGAATAAATACACAGTGAATAACAATAACGAGTAAAAAATAAAATAATGTGTCAATTTACAGGGAGTACCACTACCGAATCGATGTGCAGGGGTACGTGGTAATTGAGGGAGCTACTGTATGTACATATAGGTAGGGATAAAGTGAACAGGATAGTTAATAGACAGTAGCAGCAGTTTACAGTGCATTCGGAAAGTATTCAGACCCCTTGATTTTTTCCACATTTTGTTACGTTACAGCCTAATTCTAAAATAGATTTTTTTTAAATCCTCAGCAATCTACACACAATACCCCATAATGACAATGCAAAAACAGGTTTTTAGAAATTAAAATAAAAATAAAAAACTGAAATATCACATTTACATAAGTATTCAGACCCTTTTACTCAGTACTTTGTTGAAGCACCTTTGCCAGCGATTACAGCATTGAGTCTTCTTGGGAATGACGCTACAAGCTTGGCACACCTGTATTCAGGGAGTTTCGCCCATTCTTCTCTGCAGATCTGCATAGCTATTTTCAGGTCTCTCCAGAGATGCTCAATTGGGTTTAAGTCCAGGCTCAAGGACAATCAGAGCCTTTTCCTGGAGCCACTCCTGCGATGACTTGGCTGTGTGCTTAGGGTCGTTGTCCTGTTGGAAGGTGAATCTTTGTCCCAGTGTGAGGTCCGGAGTGCTCTGGAGCAGGTTTTCATCAAGGATCTCTCAGTACTTTGCTCCGTTCATCTTTCCCTCGATCCTAACTAGTCTCCCAGTCCCTGCCGATGGGAAAAACATCCCCACATCATGATGCTGCCACCACCATGCTTCACCGTATGGATGGTGCCAGGTTTCTTCCAGATGTGATGCTTGGCATTTAGGCCAAAGAGTTCAATCTTGGTTTCATCAGACCAGAGAATCTTGTTTCTCATGGTCTGAGAGTCTTTAGGTGCCTTTTGGCAAACTCCAATCGGGCTTTCATGTGCCTTTTACTAACTGGGGCGGCAGGTAGCCTAGTGGTTAGAGTGTTAGGACATGTAACCGAAAGGTTGCAACATCAAAACCCTGAGCTGACGAGGTAAAAATCTGTCGTTCTGCCCTGAACAAGGCAGTTAACCCACTGTGCCTAGGCTGTCGTTGAAAATAAGAATTTGTTCTTAACTGACTTGCCTAGTTAAATAAAGGTAAAAAAAAAAAAATCTGAGGAATGGCTTCTGTCTGGCCACAACCATAAAGGCCTGATTGGTGGAGTGCTGCTAAGATGGTTGTCCTTCTGGAAGGTTCTCCCATCTCTACAGAGTAACTCTAGGAAGAGTCTTGGTGGTTCCAAACTTCTTCCATTTAAGAATGATGGAGGCCACTGTGTTCTTGGGGACCTTCAATGCTGCAGATATTTTTTGGTATCCTTCCCCAGATCTGTGCTTCGACACAATCCTGTATCGGAGCTCTACGGACAATTTATTCGACCTCATGGCTTGGTTTTTTCTCTGTGTGTGCCTTTCAAAAGCATGTCCAATCAATTGAATTACCACAGGTGGACTACAATCAAGGTGAAGAACCATCTGTTGGATGATCAATGGAAAGGATGCACCTGAGTTCAAGTTCAAGTCTCATAGCAAAGGGTCTGAATACTTATGTAAATAAGGTATTTGTTTTTTATTTTTAATAAATGTGCCAATATTTCTAAAAACCTGTTTTCGCTTTGTCATTATGAGGTATTGTGTGTAGATTGATGAAGATTTATTTTATTTTATACATGGAATAAAGCTGTAACCTAACAAAATGTGGGAAAAGTCAAGGGGTCTGAATGCATGGTATGTGGTGAGTGTGAAAGTGTGTGTGGTGTCACTATGCATGTTTGCACATGTTATGTGTGTGTGGCCGTATGTAGGGTGTGTGTTGGGGTGTCAGTGTAAGTATGTGTGAGTTTGTGAGTCCAGTGAGTGTGCATAGAGTCAGTGCAAGATAGTTACTGGTACTACCTGTTTTGAGGTTTTGCTTGTAAGCAGGAGGATAGAGTTATGGTCTGATTTTCCAAAGGGAGGTTGAGGTAGGGCCTTGTATGTGTTTCTGTGTGTGGAGTAAAGGTGATCTAGAGTGTGTCACCTCTGGTTGCACAGGTGACATGCTGGTAGAAAATGAGGATTTCAGTTTCCCTGCATTAAAATCCCCGGCCACGAGAAACTCTTCCTCTGAATGTACATGTTCTTGTTTGCTTATTGCTTGTGTTGAGTGTGGTCTTAATGCCAGCATTGGTTTGTGGTGGGCAGCTACGAAAAATATAGATGACAACTCTCTTGGTAAATAGTATGGTCTACAGCTTCATTAGGTATTCTAACTCGTTATAGCAAAAACTTTAGACTTCCAGGACCTACTGTATATTTAAAGGTATGTGAGTATTGAAAACCCATCTGATTAGAAGAGAAAACTCACAGTAGCTGTTGTTTGTACAGTATTTCTTACAGCCCCATTATTCTCCATTCTTCTCTCCTCCACACCCCTCCTCCACACAGCAGCGACTGCCTAGGGAAAACAGATCCATCCATTCTTAATGAGGAAAAAAGTCAGGGAGAACGCTGCCTCTCTCTCTCTTGCCCTGTTCCTACCATTCTGTGCCTCGCTCTTTCTCACAAATGTTCTTGCTTATTGTTTGTCATGTCTCTCATTCTTTTCCTCTGTCTCTCATTATTACCTGCTTCTTAATGCTTAATTCTGCCTTGCATGTTACTCAAGTCTCCATCCATCCCCATGACACCTCCGTTCTTTTTCTCTTTGCCAAGACATTCTCATTTGGTGTTCTCAGTTTATCACATGAATCGTTTTGGCTAATGCTCTGCTGAACTGTACAGAATAGGTCACTTTCCTCTATTTACTGTAAACCTCAAAGCTCATCTGTATTGTTTTCTGTTGTATTTGTATTTTTTATGGATCGCCACTCTACTACCACATATCTACACCACAAAATCCATGTGTGTGTGTGTGTGTATAGTGCGTATGTTATCATGTGTGTGTGTATGTGTGTGTCCATGCCTGTGTGTGTGTCTCTTCACAGTCCCTGTTCCATAAGGTGTATTTTTATCTGTTTTTTAAATCTGATTTTACTGCTTGCATGACGCATTCCTTTTTATTTTTTATTTTACCGTTATTTTACCAGGTAAGTTGACTGAGAACACGTTCTCATTTGCAGCAACGACCTGGGGAATAGTTACAGGGGAGAGGAGGGGGATGAATGAGCCAATTGTAAACTGGGGATTATTAGGTGACCATGATGGTTTGAGGGTCAGATTGGGAATTTAGCCAGGACACCGGGGTTAACACCCCTACTCTTACGATAAGTGCCATGGGATCTTTAATGACCTCAGAGAGTCAGGACACCCGTTTCACGTCCCATCCGAAAGACGGCACCCTACACAGGGCAGTGTCCCCAATCACTGCCCTGGGGCATTGGGATATTTTTTAGACCAGAGGAAAGAGTGCCTCCTACTGGCCCTCCAACACCACTTCCAGCAGCATCTGGTCTCCCATCCAGGGACTGACCAGGACCAACCCTGCTTAGCTTCAGAAGCAAGCCAGTAGTGGTATGCAGGGTGGTATGCTGATGTGGAATAAAGTTCCATGCAGTCATGGCTCTCTGTAGTACTGTGCGCCTCCCATAGTCTGTTCTGGACTTGGAGACTGAAGACAATTTACATTTACATTTTAGTAATTTAGCAGACAGTCTTATCCAGAGCAACTTACAGTACAGCAAAGCAAAGGGTGGCTATTTGAAGAATCTCAAATATAAAATATATTTTGATTTATTTAACACTTGTTTGGTTACTACATGATTCCATATGTGTTATTTCATAGTTTTGATGTCTTCACTATTATTCTACAGTGCAATGTAGAAAATAGTAAAAATTAAGAAAAACCCTTGAATGAGTAGGTGTTCTAAAACTTTTGACCAGTAGTGTAGGCAGATTTTTTTTAATTTTAATTTTCCAGGTCATGGTTTGGCTTTTTCAGGAGAGGCTTTATTACTGCCACTTTTAGTGAGTTTGGTACACATCCGGAGGATAGGGAGGCGTTTATTATGTTCAACATAGGAGGGTCAAGAACAGGAAGTAACTCTTTCAGTAGTTTAGTTGGAATAGGGTCCAGTAGGCAGATGGAAGGTTTGTGAATGTGTCAAGAGATACAGGATTAAAAAACTTGAGTGTCTCCATTTATCTTAGGTCCTGGCAGTTCTGTGTAAACTCAAGACAACTGAGTTTTGGAGAAATACGCAGATTCAAAGAGGAATCCGCAATTTGCTTTCTAATGATCATGATCTTTTTGTCGAAGAAGTTCATGAATTCATCACTGTAAAAGTGAAGGCCATCTTCTCTTGGACTTGGGGAATGCTGCTTTTTAGTTAGCGTTGTGACTGTATCAAAAATACATTTTGGATTATTTTTATTCAGCGTCATTTCCGTTCCAATTTTCTGGGCGCTTGCTTCAGGGCTCGGGTATTTCTGTATACCAGGGAGCTAATTTCTTGTGACAAATGTTTTTTGTTTTTAGAGGATATTACACAAGGTTAAATTTAGATCCTTGGTTAGGTGGTTAACTGATTTTTTTACTCCGACATCCTTGGGTAGGTGGAAGAAGTCTGGAAGGTCATCTAGGAATTTTTGGGTTGTTCGAGAATTTAAAGTGCAGCTTTTTATAATCCCTGGTTGGGGTCTGAGCAGATTATTTCTTGCAATTGCAAACGTAATAAGATGGTGTTCCGATAGTCCAAGAATATGAGGAAAAACATTTAGATCCACAATATGTATTCCAGGGTATGACTGTGGCAATGCGTAGGTCCGGAGACAAGTTGGACAAAACCCACTGAGTCGATGATGTCTCTGAAAGCCTTATGGATTGGTTCTGTGCACTTTTCCATGTGAATATTGAAGTCACCAAAAATTTGAATATTATCTTCCATGACTACAAGGTCCGATAGGATTTCAGGGAACTCAGAGAGGGATGCTGTATATGGCCCAGGGGGCCTGTAGTAACAGTAGCTATAAAAAGTGATTGAGTAGGCTGAGTAGGCTGCATAATAACCGTTCTGTTCTTGAACAGGATTGATCACTTTCATTCTCGGTTCTGTTCCTCTGAAAAACATATTTTACGGTTTTCAGTTCTGTTCCCTGAACCAGTTCCAACCGCTGGATAAGACAGTAGCAAATGGCCCCTGGGAACTGAGCTGCTCTAGTTGTTTTATACTTGTCTTAGTAACTGATACTCTTTGATGTCGTTTTCATTCTATATATTTTAGAGGAGCAGTGTGTGCATTTGGTGTTTGTCCCCTTTTTTTGTCAAATATGTTTTTTTTAATCTGAAACGAAGTGAAATTGGGTCACCTACATTATGTGACACCATGCTGGTAGGCCTGACAAATGGATGATCAGACAAGCCCCTCAACACAAAATTGGCCAATTTTATACACACACGTCTGCCACTTTTATCATATTATTCCCCACTTCTGTTGCTTTAATTGTGGTTTACATTTAGCATGATATGTAATATTTTAATGCACCTTTTCTAATCATGTCAGTGAGGATGAGTCTTTCTGGAGAGTAGGTACCTGTATTTATTTTGCACATTAGCATTTTACATCATGAATCTTGTTCTTGAGGCAGTTCTGCAGAGTGGTCACTAACTGGCACAGCCACAAAGTCATAAAATCTGATTTTAAACCTAACCTTAACCCTAACATTAACCACACTGCTAACCCTAATGCCTAACCCTAATCTAAAATGAAGCCAATTTTGACTTTGCAATTGGCCCATCTAGCGGTAATCGCTCAGTTCTGCCTCCAGGACAACTCATCCCAATAAATGTCAACCTGCAATTCTTTCTCTCTCCCCATCTAATTTCCCCAATCCTTCTCTCTCTCTCTCTCTCTCTCTCTCTCTCTCTCTCTCTCTCTCTCTCTCTCTCTCTCTCTCTCTCTCTCTCTCTCTCTCTCTCTCTCTCTCTCTCTCAAACCTGACTATTTCATCCACCTCTTGTGTTTGATCTCAAAATTATCTCCTTTTCCTTATCTTTGTATCGCAAAGCAATTATCCGATAGCAGAAGATATGAACGATTAAGCTCAGCAAACACCATCACTTCTAAATGATTTCAATAGTGCTCTAGCAGTGCCTTTCAGGTGGAGTGGAAGATTGTGGTATTGATCTGAAATCGTTCCCAAGACGTTTTGCTCAGCTTACTTCACCCTCAGATGCCAAACATAAACATGGCACAGACTTGTTATAAAGGCTTCAATCATCTGCAGTCACATAATAAAGCCGTAGTAATATATGGTGTGCTCTCTTAGTCACCTGTTCATTGTCTTTTACTTTCTTTTACCTTTCACGGTTTATTCACTCATTGGACCACATTGACAGGCCTCCTGTCAGTTTTCTATGGAGCTTTTCCCAATGTGCATGGTCAATTATTTACCCCTGATTTGTTTTATTAAAACTGCTCAAGTGCTCATCAATCTGGCGAAGCAAAAAGATAGTATCAACAAACGCACAAAGGACAAACACCTACAGTATACGCAGTATTTCATACTGTTAAGCTCATTCATGGATGAAATGCACTCACCGCTTTCAAAAGAAACAACACATTAATATGTATCCCCCACCAGATATAACAATGGTTACAGAAAGTGTATTAGTGTTTTAAACTGGTGTGAATACTGCTTTTCCAGTGACAAACGAATGCTTTTTCTTCCTCTACCCTGCAGCCTTAACTATGCTATTACACACATGAGTGCACAATGTGGTCAGGCTTTTTTAAACATGACTACACTGGGTTTTCACTTACTCTTACTCTTAACTAGCCATTCAGGCAGGCTTATTTACTGTCTCTGTGTCTGTAGCCAGTATCTTTTTAGGCGTTATGGCATAATTGACCTTTTTTGCCATATTCTATCATGTTTTATGTTTTGATACTTGTCACGTGACTAGTCCCTTCGCTAATGCAGAGCTCCTGTTTTGTCTTAACAGATTTTCCGGAGAGCTGATAAGGATGGTAAGTGTGTTTTTGTTTGTTAAACTGATCTGTTATCATGTTGTCTGTGCCCTCTCAGTAAGGTAGCCACCCTGCCCAGTGTTGTGGGTTATTTGGGTGTTGGTTCATTTCCAGGCTAGTACAGCGTTTTGTTTGGTGCCAGCGCTTCCCTCATTCCCTCTGTCACTTGTTTGTTCTGCTGTCGTCTCTTGGAGCCTTTGACAAGACAGAAGAAAACGAACAAGGAGACAACTTAAAAAGGACCGTTTTCATATCAGCCAGATGGCCATCTTCTTGTATTTTCTGGTGTGTGTGTGTGTGTGTGTGTGTGTGTGTGTGTGTGTGTGTGTGTGTGTGTGTGTGTGTGTGTGTGTGTGTGTGTGTGTGTGTGTGTGTGTGTGTGTGTGTGTGTGTGTGTGTGTGTGTGTGTGTGTGTGTGTGTGAGAGAGAGAGCATGCAGTTAGCAAGCAGGATGAGTGCCTGTGTTTTGGGACAGATAACTATTGCAATTTTCCCTCATTCTCTCAATCAATGAGTTGTTAAATTCTTTCATATTTAAAAATTAAAAATAGTTAACTATTCTCTGTGTATGTTTGTTACTAACACAGTAGATACGCTACATGGTCAATACACCAAAGTTAATTGTATCTCTTGCAATTTAAGAGTGTGTAACACTTTTGCACGGACACCCAACAATCCTGTAAATGCAAGTTCCCTTTACATTTACCAAATCATTTTCTGTTCTAAAACCAGTGACTTGTCCTTGGTTTTGTTTTACCTAGAGGAATATGGGCTTTTTCCTGTGGGTTCATGAGTAAGCTTCGCAATGGTGAAATCTAACTATTTATTTTTCAGAGGGAAAAACAGCTAATCACTGTGAAAAGGACCACAGCTGCCAAAAGCACATAGTTAAAGAGAATCCTTGTTATTTGATGTATGGAACAAGCTCAGTTCGTGCTATTTTTACCCTCCTCTCCTGGGAAATGTTGTGTGGCTGTTTTAACGAGAGAGAGATGCTAAACACACACATAGAGAGAGAGATTACTTTCTAAATGTAATCTGCTACACACTGCTAACACTAATATGTGAGAACTCTTTTTTGTGAACAAATGTTTAATTTTGTCATTATAATAAAGTTGGTGGCAACATGTAAAAATCTTGGTGGAAATCTGTTCCAGCTCAAGTCGACTACAAAACCCATAATGCAATGCTCTCTGCAACACACAATAATACCAAAGTAAATATCAGCATGTGAAGTAGCTACAGTAGCTGTAAAATCACTTATCAATTTAGGAGTCTACAATCTTAACATGTTCAACCTGCAGATCGATGTGCCTCGCAGAGTGGGGTCTGACATTCACAATGGCCATGCAACGGCACCATGCAATGCACCTTGGACTGAAGAGGCAGACAAATAGGAGAAATGTGGTGGATTTTCTGTTAAACTACACATTTCTCGAGGTTGGAATATCGTAAAAAATATGATCAATGGCTCATTCTCGAGAAGACAACCTCCTACGTTATGACATCGGCCAGTGTTGAAATCTGACATGTATGATTTCTGAGATCTAAAAGTCATATTCCTATTCACTTTCTGTGTAGTGAGAGAGACTTCATCACGGTGCTATATCATACCGGACGGATTTCTGCCTGCTTGAACAGATACACATGAAGACATGAAAACAAGAAATTACCCTGGGAATCAATAGAACATCTCTCAGAGATGCACTAACACAATATAACATTCAAAATTGGTGAATATTTACTTTAAGACAAAAAATCGAAAAGAAAATTCAATACATTTTTACAATATAATACATTTTTACTTTGATGCTAGCAAAGACAAGACTCATCCAAATAAATATCAACCTGCTTATGAAGAGGCAATACAAGACAAAAATGAATATAACCAATTGAACGACATATTGCAGGATGAATCAATGTTACAGTTTATACACAGTTGGCAATAAATTTATGTTGCATTTTACTTTATGGGTTTGGTTATATAAACTCAGCAAAAAAAGAAACGTCCTCTCACTGTCAACTGTGTTTACTTCCAGCAAACCTAACATGTGTAAATATTTGTATGAACATAACAAGATTCAACAACTGAGACATAAACTGAACAAGTTCCACAGACATGTGACTAACAGAAATGGAATAATGTGTCCCTGAACAAAGGGGGGATCAAAATCCAAAGTAACTGTCAGTATCTGGTGTGGCCACCAGCTGCATTAAGTACTGCAGTGCATCTCCTCCTCATGGACTGCACCAGATTGTGCAGTTCTTGCTGTGAGATGTTACCCCACTCTTCCACCAAGGCACCTGCAAGTTCTCAGACATTTCTGAGGGGAATGGTCCTAGCCCTCACCCTCCGATCCAACAGGTCTCAGACGTCCTCAATGGGATTGAGATCCGGGCTCTTCGCTGGCCAATGCAGAACACTGACATTCCTGTCTTGCAGGAAATCACGAACAGAACAAGCAGTATGGCTGGTGGCATTGACATGCTGGATGGTCATGTCAGGATGAGCCTGCAGGAAGGATACCACATGAGGGAGGAGGATGTGGTAAGGACATTGGTCCTTACATTGGTACCCCAGGTAATATTAGGTTTCATTACATACAGTCGGGAGGAACTACTGAATATAAGAGCAACGTCAACTCACCATCGTTACAACCAGGAATATGACTCTCCCGAAGCGGATCCTGTGTTTTGCCTTCCACCCAGTACAATGGATCTGATCCCAGCCGGCGACCCTAAACAACGACGCCGTAAAAGGGGCAAACGAAGCTGGCTTCTGGTCAGGCTTCGGAGACGGGCACATCGCGCTCCACTCCCTAGCATACTACTCGCCAATGTCCAGTCTCTTGACAACAAGGTTGATGAAATCCGAGCAAGGGTTTCATTCCAGAGAGACATCAGAGATTGTAACGTTCTTTGCTTCATGGAAACATGGCTCACTCGAGAGACGCTAACGGAGTCGGTGCAGCCAGCTGGTTTCTTCACGCATCGCGCCGACAGAAACAAACATCTTTCTGGTAAGAAGAGGGGCGGGGGTGTATGCCTTATGATTAACGAGACGTGGTGTGATCATAACAACATACAGGAACTCAAGTCATTCTGTTCACCTGATTTAGAATTCCTCACAATCAAATGTCAACCGCATTATCTACCAAGAGAATTCTCTTCGATTATAATCACAGCCGTATATATTCCCCCCCAAGCAGACACATCGATGGCCCTGAACGAACTTTATCTGACTTTATGTAACCTGGAAACCACACACCCTGAGGCTGCATTCATCATAGCTGGGGATTTTAACAAGGCTAATCTGAAAACAAAACTCCCTAAATTCTATCAGCATATCGTTTGTGCTACCAGGGCTGGTAAAACCTTGGATCATTGTTATACTAACTTCCGCGACGCATATAAGGCCCTCCCCCGCCCTCCTTTCGGAAAAGCTGACCACGACTCCATTTTGTTGCTTCCAGCCTACAAACAGAAACTAAAACAGCAAGCTCCCGCGTTCAGGTCTGTTCATCGCTGGTCCGACCAATCTGATTCCACGCTTCAAGACTGCTTCGATCACGTGGATTGGGATATGTTCCGCATTGCGTCCAACAACAACATTGACAAATACGCTGATTCGGTGAGCGAGTTCATTAGAAAGTGCATTGACGATGTCGTACCCACAGCAACGATTAAAACAATCCCAAACCAGAAACCGTGGATTGATGTCAGCATTCGCGTGAAACTGAAAGCGCGAACCACTGCTTTTAACCAGGGCAAGGTGACCGGAAACATGACCGAATACAAACAGTGTAGCTATTCCCTCCACAAGGCAATCAAATAAGCTAAGTGCCAGTATAGAGAAAAAGTAGAGTCGCAATTCAACAGCTCAGACACAAGAGGTATGTGGCAGGGTCTACAGTCAATCACGGATTACAAAAAGAAAACCAGCCCCGTCGCGGATCAGGATGTCTTGCTCCCTGACAGACTAAATAACTTTTTTGCTCGCTTTGAGGACAATACAGTGCCACTGACACGGCCCGCTACCAAAACCTGCGGGCTCTCCTTCACTGCAGCCGAGGTGAGTAAAACATTTAAACGCGTTAACCCTCGCAAGGCTGCAGGCCCAGACGGCATTCCCAGCCGCGTCCTCAGAGCATGCGCAGACCAGCTGGCTGGTGTGTTTAAGGACATATTCAGTCAATCCTTATCCCAGTCTGCTGTTCCCACATGCTTCAAGAGGGCCACCATTGTTCCTGTTCCCAAGAAAGCTAAGGTAACTGAGCTAAACGACTACCGCCCCGTAGTACTCACTTCCGTCATCTGAAGTGCTTTGAGAGACTAGTCAAGGACCATATCACCTCCACCCTACCTGACACCCTAGACCCACTCCAATTTGCTTACCGACCCAATAGGTCCACAGACAACGCAATCGCAACCACACTGCACACTGCCGTAACCCATCTGGATAAGAGGAATACCTATGTGAGAATGCTGTTCATCGACTACAGCTCAGCATTTAACACCATAGTACCCTCCAAACTCGTCATCAAGCTCAAGACCCTGGGTCTCGACCCCGTCCTGGACTTCCTGACGGGCCGCCCCCAGGTGGTGAGGGTAGGTAACAACATCTCCACCCCGCTGATCCTCAACACTGGGGCCCCACAAGGGTGCGTTCTGAGCCCTGTCCTGTACTCCCTGTTCACCCACGACTGCGTGGCCATGCACGCCTCCAACTCAATCATCAAGTTTGCTGACGACACTACAGTGGTAGGCTTGATTACCATCAACGACGAGACGGCCTACAGGGAGGAGGTGAGGGCCCTCGGAGTGTGGTGTCAGGAAAATAACCTCACACTCAACGTAAACAAAACAAAGGAGATGATTGTGGACTTCAGGAAACAGCAGAGGGAGCACCCCCCTATCCACATCGACGGGACAGTAGTGGAGAAGGTGTAAAGTTTTAAGTTCCTCTGTGTACACATCACGGACAAACTGAATTGGTCCACCCACACAGACAGCGTTGTGAAGAAGGCGCAGCAGCGCCTCTTCAACCTCTGGAGGCTGAAGAAATTCGGCTTGTCACCAAAAGCACTCATTAACTTCTACAGATGCACAATCGAGAGCATCCTGTCGGGTTGTATCACCGCCTGGTATGGCAACTGCTCCGCCCACAACCGTAAGGCTCTCCAGAGGGTAGTGAGGTCTGCACAAAGCATCACCGGGGGCAAACTACCTGCCCTCCAGGACACCTACACCACCCGATGCCACAGGAAGGCCATAAAGATCATCAAGGACAACAACCACCCGAGCCACTGCCTGTTCACCCCGCTATCATCCAGAAGGCGAGGTCAGTACAGGTGCATCAAAGCAGGGACCGAGAGACTGAAAAACAGCTTCTATCTCAAGGCCATCAGACTGTTAAACAGCCACCACTAACATTTAGTGGCCGCTGCCAACATACTGACTCAACTTCAGCCACTTTAATAATGGGAATTGATGGAAATTATGTAAAAATGTATCACTAGCCACTTTAAACAATGCCACTTAATATAATGTTTATATACCCTACATTACTCATCTCATACGTATATGTATATACTGTACTCTATATCATCTACTGCATCTTGCCATCTTTATGTAATACATGTATCACTAGCCACTTTAAGTTATGCCACTTTATGTTTACATACCCTACATTACTCATCTCATATGTATAGACTGTACTCTATACCATCTACTACATCTTGCCTATGCCGTTCTGTACCCTCACTCATTCATATATCTGTATGTACATATTCTTTATCCCTTTACACTTGTGTGTATAAGGTAGTAGTTGTGGAATTGTTAGGTTAGATTACTTGTTGGTTATTACTGCATTGTCGGAACTAGAAGCACAAGCATTTCAATACACTCGCATTAACATCTGCTAACCATGTGTATGTGACAAATAAGATTTGATTTGATTTGATGTGTTCCCTGTAATGCACAGCGTTGAGATTGCCTACAATGACAACAAGCTCAGTCCGATGATGCTGTGACACACCGCCCCAGACCATGACGGACCCTCCACCTTCAAATCGATCCCGCTCCAAAGTACAGGCCTCGGTGTAACGCTCATTCCTTCGACGATGAACGCGAATCCGACCATCCCCCCTGGTGAGACAAAACCGCGATTCGTCAGTGAAGAGCGCTTTTTGCCAGCCCTGTCTGGTCCAGCTACGGTGGGTTTGTGCCCATAGGCGACTTTGTTGCCGGTGATGTCTTGTAAGGACCTACAACAGGTCCCAGGTTACAACAGGCCTACAAGCCCTCAGTCCAGCCTCTCTCAGCCTATTGCGGACAGTCTGAGCACTGATGGAGGGATTGTGCGTTCCTGTTGTAACTCGGGCAGTTGTTGTTGCCATCCTGTACCTGTCCCGCAGGTGTGATGTTCGGTTGTACTGATCCTGTGCAGGTGTTGTTACACGTGGTCTGCCACTACGAGGACGATCAGCTGTCCGTCCTGTCTCCCTGTAACGCTGTCTTAGGTGTCTCACAGTACAGACATTGAAATGTATTACCCTGGCCACATCTGCAGTCCTCATGTCTCCTTGCAGCATGCCTATGGCACGTTCACGCAGATGAGCAGGGACACTGGGCATCTTTCTTTTGGTGTTTTTCAGAGTCAGTAGAAAGGCCTCTTAAGTGTCCTAAGTTTTCATAACTGTGACCTTAATTGCCTACCCTCTGTAAGCATGGGAAACAGTGTTTTAAACCCTTTACAATGAAGATCTGTGAAGTTATTTTGATTTTTACAAATTATCTTTGAAAGACAGGGTCCTGAAAAAAGGACATTTCTTTTTTTGCTAAGTTTAGCTGTCTTCTAACCCATTGCTTTCTACTACAGATAATAATATGATTAGGCTATATCTTTACATTAAAAACAACAGTCCGTCAGATTTCCAGTCATTCCGATTCAATTAATACCCCTTGATATTCAAGAATAGGACTTGGAAATATAGATTAGCCAAATTGTTTTACCTGAGCATAACCCAAAAACTAAGACCTAATTAGCCTACTCTGTTTTTTATGATTTTGTTGTCATGGAGGACTGCTTCAAGTTGAAGAAATTTTGCTTTGGGAATTTCATGCTTTGAGCACTACCGAAATGTATGCTGCATATGCTGCATTTGCTATAGGCGTATTGTTTAAATTTTTTGTTGGTGACGCTTGATCTCTCAATAATTTGCAGCTGTTTAAGTCTATCAAAAGTGTGTGTGTTTCAGCATATGTCCGTTAGGCCTATGGATTATTCTAGTTTTTTTATCAGCACGAATTAGATTTAGAAAGAAGTAACTCCCTCAAACTTGTATTCCATAGGCTGGGATCCACTCTATACAGATGTTGCAAGAGAGCATTTTTCATTGGCTGTCCACTGAGGCGTAGCCTATTCATTATGCCGATATTTTGCAAACTGTTTCTTAAGAGGAGGTGAACTGAACGAAACGGGGAGGGATCTACCTGAATTAGTCCAATAGAAACTTTAGTTTTGCTCTGTTTGCTTCCGTTTGGTTCTTAAATGGTAAACGATTTCTGTAAATGAATACATCCCTCGTCGCAAAAACATTGATTGATGGGCAGCTTAAACTTCTTCAATTCAACCATTATAGGGTTAAAATACACATATAGCAGTGGAGACTCCTCCTCAGAGGAAGGGGAGGACCATCCTACTCAGTGAATTTCAGAAAGTTATCCTTTTTAGATAAAACTATACTAAATATATATTCATGTCACCAAATAACTGATTAAAACTCACTGTTTTGCAATTAAGGTCTACAGTAGCCTCAACAGCACTCTCTGGGGAAGCACCAAGGTGTAGCCAGAGGACAGCTATTTTGGGTACCTATGGGTACATTGGCTTTAGTAGAAAACTTAGGAGGCTCATGGTTCTCACCCCCATCCAAAGACTTACACAGTAATTATGACGACTTACGGAGGACGTCCTCCAACCTATCAGAGCTCTTGCAGCATGAACTGACATGCTGTCCACCCAATCAAAGGACCATAGAATGAATCTAGTACTGCAAGCATAATCAACGGCTATCTAGCACTGCAGTGCATAAAATGTGGTGATTAGTTGACTCAGAGAGAGAATGACAATAGTTGAACAGTTTTGAACAAATTAATGTATTCAACAATTAAGGGGAAGCAGCAGAAAGAGAACGAGTTAGCTATATTTTGTTGAATTTTTTTCACTTTCACTTACTTAGCTAGCTAATGCAGCTAGTTAATTTAGCCTACTCCAAAACCCAGCTCAAACAGAGAGGAATGCCATTTATGTTAGCTAGCTGGCTAAGGCTATCCAACACTGGAACTCTTTCAAGTCAAGGTAAGCTTTAGGTTTTATTAATTTATTGCCACCGGGGCCCACCGGTGTAACTGCTAAACTGCTTGCTGACTGTACACTGTACCGTGATTGTAGCGGGTTTACTAACGTGTTAGTTCTAGTAGCTGTTGACTATGTTGACTATGACGTTAGTTAATATGGTGAGAACGATATAGGCTGTGTGTAGCGATTAGCGGTTATGGTATGAAGGTTTGGCTTGGAAAGGTTTTTTCGCCTGGCCACAGGCGTCTGTTGTGTTGTGCACTGAAGTCCACAAGTGAAGGGAAAATGTGAGAGGAGAAGGAATTATACAACGAGCAACGTGATGATGCTGTTTGTATGTGGCTGCTATTAAAGTGAACTGTGTTCGGGTGATTATGGGTGTATTTATTCTGCCGAATCTGTTGAAAACGTTTGTTATAAACGTAACCAAATGGGGATTAACCTACCTAAATTCGTCCAATATAAACTCTTGTTTGCAACTGTTTGGACTAATGATTACACCCTAGGCGTTATTGAATGTGTCGTTGTCTGTCACCTTGAATACACCAATTTGTCTCTCGACCTGTGCACCTACGTTATAAACTTTAATTTGAAGGCTAGGTTGTAGCATGTTACATTTGAGTTAGTTGAATGGATTATGAATGACAGTCATCCAATATGCTGTAATAGAAATAAGGCCATGTTCATTAAAAAAAAGTGTCCTCCCTAATCTCAAATGGCACTGACCGGCACTGACCTACAGTATAGGACTACATTTGTGAACAGCCATCCACAACAACCACAAAATAGCAAAATGAGAAAGCAGCAGTGTGAGTCACATCAATGTGCTATGTGTCCTAGATATCAATAATAAGTTATATCTGTATCGCCCATATGCTACACCACTGCTGTTGTCCTTACCTCCAAGCGTTTATTTAAGTTGGATAATCTTTGGATGCCGACAGCAGTCGCACCATTGGAAGACAGCCTGGACTGTAGCCTGTACAAAGCCTATTCCTGCTCTTTTACCACGACCCACCAAACACATTTAGTGTGTCATCATAGGGGTCTCTGACCTATCGTCTGACTTGTTCAGGCGGAACAAATTTTTGCTAATTTGAATGTCATTGAGAAAACAGCAAACATCCTTTCTGAATTTAAAAGTAATCATCTAGTTTTTCAAAGTATCTGTAATCTGATTACAATATTTTAGCTGGTAACATAATGGAATCCAGTTTTTTTGTAATTCTTTACATATAGGGGGGGGGGGGGGTACTGTATATTAGGGAAAGAGAGGGGGGAGAGAGAGAATCCTTAGCTCTTCAGAATAGAATCCATGTATGGATCGACAAGGGTCAGAGGTTGTATTGCCGCTCCCTTCCTGCCCACCTCCAAAAGGGCACCTGCTAAAGAAGCTTATAATCATTTCCACGAGCACCAACATGTGAAGTTCATCGGAGCATATCAAATTGGGTGTCAAATGAAAGCTGAGAGTCTATATTTTTGGGAAATGAAGGCATAGATAAAAAAATTATAATAACAAACATCTTAAAAATGTGGCATAAGTAATGGCTTTGATTTCTGATCAAACAGATGGAAAAGGAGTCTTAGAAAACATCTACCAGAAAAAGTATTAAAAGGTATTAGAAATACATCGAAACACAATCATGTTGAAGCAAAGACCCCTGCCAACTAATATCAACACATATTTATTTTTGGAGACATTTCTCTACCTTCTGTAAGTTTAACTTAGGGATAGCCCCATTTTTTTACAATTTTCGCCTAAATGACATACCCAAATCTAACTGCATGTAGGTTAGGATATGCATATTGTTGGTGCTATTAGAAAGGAAACACTTTGAAGTTTGTGGAAATGTGAATTGAATGTAGGCGAATATAACACAATAGATCTGGTAGAAGAAAATACAAAGAAAAAAACAACCAGTCTTTTTCTATCACCATCTTTGAAATGCTTAGTTATAGCCTTCACTCTGGTTGTAATTCTGATAGTATCCACAAGATGGCAGCAGTGCATGTGCAAAGTGTCAGATGGATAACTTGAAAAATTAGTGAACAACAAGACTTTTAGTGTGAAGTCCCCAGGTACATTTGGGCAAATCGTGAAGGAGAGATTCGCATTCATATTCCATTTTTCTGCAAGAATATCGTCAAATCTGTATACTTGGACTTTTAGCTTTCCAAGTATTAGTAGCCATATTATAAGTTCAACATTTGCAAAACAACCAGTTTTCATAACTTCATAATTCTGAATATCCTTATAATTTTTGTCCAAAATGAAAAGGCATGCTGTCGTACAAGGTTAGTTGCTACATTTTACGACATACATTTGACAAAGATACAGTTGTTCAAGTGATGGCCGCTCGCGTCATAGGCGTGCCTTGAAGGCGTCACTCTCTGACCAAATATGGTATCCTATAGGATATACTACACCCCTAATGAAATAGTGAAGTCTTGTTACCTTCTAGGAACTCTGAGGAATAAATACGAACGTGATTTGACTCGTTGAAATAACGTTTAGGGTGAGATTTTCACAGATTCCTTTCTTTGCTTTCTTTCAGAGGTGAATTTATCAAACCTATTGCGAAGAAAACAGTGTTTTGTTGTTAGGCGCTCTCCTCAAACAATAGCATGGCATTTTTTTCGCAATAGCTACTGTAAATTGGACAGTGCAGTTATATTAACAAGAATTTAAGCTTTCAGCCGATATAAGACACTTCTATGTACCGACATTTGTTGTTTCTCTCAAATCTGCGATCTTGACATAAAGCGCTGCATGATTTACAACTGTCCCGTTGACGGTACGCCAATCCTTAAGAAGTTTTAAGAAACATTGCCTTGTGCCTTTGTAACAGTATAACTTTACGGCGTCCCCTCGCCCCGACCCGGGCGCGAACCAGGGACCCTCTGCACACATCAACAACTGACACCCACGAAGCGTCGTTACCCATCGCTCCACAAAAGCCACGGCCCTTGCAGAGCAAGGGGAAACCCTACTTCAGGTCTCAGAGCAAGTGACGTAACCGATTGAAATGCTATTAGCGCGTACCCGCTAACTAGCTAGCCATTTCACATCCGTTACACTCACCCCCCTTTCAACCTCCTCCTTTTCCGCAGCAACCAGTGATCCGGGTCAACAGCATCAATGTAACAGTATAACTTTACCCCGTCCCCTCGCCCCGACCTCGGGCGCGAACCAGGGACCCTCTGCACACATCAACAACGGTCGCCCACGAAGCATCGTTACCCATCGCTCCACAAAGGCCACGGCCCTTGCAGAGCAAGGGGAAACCCTACTTCAGGTCTCAGAGCAAGTGACGTAACCGATTGAAATGCTATTAGCGCGTACCCGCTAACTAGCTAGCCATTTCACATCCGTTACACCTTGTAATTATGTTACCTGTCTTTTAAGATATTTTCTAATTTCTCTCCTTCATGAAGAGGGAGGATAATGAAAGTTCATAGAAGTAACAAGTGAAGATAGACCTACCAATTAGTTATAGTGTTTTTACTGATATGCATTTCTGTTTATTAATTATTATAAACTGGGTAGTTCGAGCCCTGAATGCTGATCAGCTTAAAGCTGTGGTATATCAGACCGTATACCACAGGTATGACAATGATGTTGGAAACCAGTTTATAATAGCAATAAAGCGCTATGGTGTTTTGTGGTATACTGTATTTCATTTTTTAAAATTGAACCTTTATTTAACTAGGCAATCAGTTAAGACAAAATTATTATTTACAGTGACGGCCTTCCGGAGAACAGTGGGTTAACTGCCTTGTTCAGGGGCAGAACGACAGATGTTTACCTTGCAGCTCGGGGATTAATTCCAGCAACCGTTCGGTTACTGGCCCAATGCTCTAACCACTAGGATACCTGCCGCCCCAAAATGGCCAATATAGCACGGCTAAGTCTGTATCTAGGCACTCCATGTTGCGTCGTGCATAAAACAGCCCTTAGCCGTGGTATATTGGCAATATACCACAACCTCTCTTGCCTTTTTGCTTAATTAAGTGATTAAAACTTGTAATTCTGTTACCAAATTGGTAACAACAATTACAGAAAAATCTGTAAGGTAATTACTGCAATTGAATTGGCTACTATGGGAATTCATATTAGTCACAATCCACAGTTGGTGGTTGAAACTTGGTTAGCCCGCCTTGGCCTTGATTTCAACATCCACAGACGTTGTTTTTTTGGGCAAGTCCGGACCAGCCATGATTTCAACGTCATCAGTTTATTACCGGCAATGGTTTGGCCCAAACATAGACGTCCATGATTGGTGACCGGACCAAATCATAGATGTCTATGTTTCACAAGTTTGGACAGCACGGTACAGTACTGTACAGTACAGTACAGTGAAGGACAGTACACTACAGAAAAGTACTGTATAGTTCAGTACAGTTGTGCACACTAGAGTACAGTATAATGTACTATACTGTACTGTACTGAACTGTACTGTACTGAACTCTACTGTGATGTGCTATACTATACTGTACTCTACTGTGCTACTCTGTGATATTCAAACTTGTGAAACATAGACGTCTATGATTGGTTCAGATTTGGTCCGGCCCAACCAAATTTGGTCTTGTTTGGGAATAATAGCCAGTGTGTAGAATAATACACATATATGCAAAGGATGATGTTCCATACAGTGCATTCGGAAAGCATTCAAACCCCATGACTTTTTTTGTTACGTTACAGCCTTATTCTAAAATGGATTAAATAAAAAAAGAAACTCATCAATCTACACACAATACTCCATAATGAGAAAGCGAAAACAGGTTTTTAGACATTTATCGAAATGTATTAAAAATAATACTGAAATACCTTATTTACATAAGTATTCAGACCCTTTGGTATGAGACTCGAAATTGAGCTCAGGTGCATCCTGTTTCCATTGATCATTCTTGAGATTTTTCTACAACTTGGAGTCTACCTGTGGTAAATTCAATTGACTGGACATGATTTGGAAAGGCACATAGCTGTCTATATAAGGTCCCAAAGTTGACAGTGCACAAACCAAGCCATGAGGTCAAAGGAATTGTCTGTAGAGCGCCGAGGCAGGATTGTGTCGAAGCACAGATCTGGGGAAGACACCCAAAACATTGAGGATGTTTTTCAGTAAATGTGTGTTTGTGAACTTCTCTGTGTAAATTGCTCAAAGTAGTCATTGTGCATATAGTTCAATCAATCAAATGTATACATCAGCCGATGTCACAAAGTGCCATACAGAAACCCAGCCTAAAACCCCAAACAGCAAGCAATGCAGATGTTGAAGCACGATGGCTAGGAAAAACTCCCTAGAAAGGCAGGAACCTAGGAAGAAACCTAGAGAGGAACCAGGCTCTGAGGTGTGGCTAGTCCTCTTCTGGCTGTGCCAGGTTGAGATTATAACAGAACATGGCCAAGATGTTCAAATGTTCATAGATGACCAGCAGGGTCAAATAACAATAATCACAGTGGTTGTAGAGGGTGCAACAGGTCAGCACCTCAGGAGTAAATGTCAGTTGGCTTTTTATAGCCGATCATTCAGAGTTAGAGACAGCAGGTGCGGTAGAGAGAGATTCGAAAACAGCAGGTTCGGGAATGGTTTGTATGGTTTGTTAAACTTTTAAACCAATGTTTTTTATTTGGCATACATTTTAAAGTGAAATATATGCATAATTACGTTACCATGGAATTGCCCCTACATGTCTCCAAGCGTTAATAACGCAGTTGCAGTGAGAACGGTAATCATTAGTGTGTGTTTTATAGCTGAGCTGACATGCTCCTTTGGCCCTGGATCTTTTATGGCTCCAGACGAGCTCTGCTTGCCAGGCCCTGATTAGAGGTTCTGACCCTACAGTGTAATGCTTCTGGGCCCACCGTCAGAGAGTGGGACGCATTACGCCCCTTTAAATGTGGAAGTCCTGTAAGCGAAACTCTTCCCTGAGAGAAAGAGAGGTATCAGTAATTATAGACAGTGGGTGGTAATGGAAATTTAATTGGCTTCTTTCTCCCACTTTAAATTCTGAGCACAGCTGCCAATGCTATTCTATGCTCCATTCCCGAAACTGCTCAGGGGGTGCGTGAGTGTTTCCCATCCAGCATTACAGGAAATAGCTGTAACAGCACCGCTAGTTTGTGGGAGAGTGTAAGCCTGTGTACCTGATTAGTGATTTACATGCCTAGATCGTTGTGGAGCTGTAATTCTGTTTTTTTGACTGGCTTGCAGAGAGTATCCCACTGCCTATCATATAATAGTTTTTCATAAAGTTTTCAGAAATGTTTTCAGAAATGTTATTTTATTGAAGCACAATGAGGAAATATTTGCACATTTCAGCCTTTGAGTCACTAGATTTAGTGTTGAAGTAATTGTTTTTCTGAGAGGTTTGATCCTAACGTTGCCTTAGGTTTCAGTTTGAGTGGAATGTTTGCATCATACAGTATGTTCTATCCTAGGGTGAAAAGTATTTGTGCCATTGGCTAGTATAGCTGTGCGTTGCCTCAGCGTTTTGTCTCCTCTCGTCTGAACAGATCTAGTGAGACAGATCACTCTGCTGACGGAGTGGAGGGAAATGTTCTGCTTCAAAGTGACAGGCTACTGACATTTTCATGAGAGAGTGAAGATGGAAACGGAGAGAGGAAGAGAAGGAAATGAGAGGGAGAGAGAATGAGAGAGAGATAATGAGAAATTGAGTGAGAGAGAAAAGAAGAAAGAAGCAGAGAGAGAGAGAGTGCTGCTCTTTGGAAAGTGGAGAGGTCTAGAGGGGTGGATTCACAAAGGTTTCTTCTTGCCCTATTTTCCTCTCTTCCTCTCCATGGGCAGACTGCAGGGAAAGTCCCTCTCACAACCCCACAGAGTGCAGCATGACTCTGACCCGCTAACCCAACACTTCTTCCTCTGCTATAATGCTCTTTTTGTTTCCCTCTTTATTCCAGTATTTTGGCTCTTGTGCCTTTGGTGAGCTCTCAGGAGTGTTCAATCAATCAAATGTATTTATAAAGCCCTTACTGATGTCACAAAGTGCTGTATAGAAACTCAGCCTAAAACCCCAAACAGCAAGCAATGCAGGTGTAGAAGCACGGTGGCTAGAAAAAACTCCCTAGAAAGGCCAGAACCTAGGAAGAAACCTAGAGAGGAACCAGGCTATGAGGGGTGGCCAGTCCTCTTCTGGCTGTGCCAGGTGGAGATTATAACAGAACATGGCCAAGATGTTCAAGCGTTCATAGATGACCAGCAGGGTCAAATAATAATCACAGTGGTTGTCGAGGGTGCAACAGGTCAGCACCTCAGGAGTAAATGTCAGTTGGCTTTTCATAGCCGATCATTCAGAGTATCTCTACCGCACCTGCTGTCTCTAGAGAGTTGAAAACAGCAGGTCTGGGACAGGTAGCACGTCCGGTGAACAGGTCAGGGTTCCATAGCCGCAGGCAGAACGGTTGAAACTGGAACAGCAGCATGGCCAGGTGGACTGGGGACAGCAAGGAGTCATCAGGCCAGGTAGTCCTGAGGCATGGTCCTAGGGCTCAGGTCCTCCGAGAGAGAGAAAGAAAGAGAGAAAAAGAGAGAAAGAGAGAGAGAATTAGAGAGAGCATACTTAAATTCACACAGGACACCGGATAAGACAGGTGAAATACTCCAGATATAACAGACTGACCTTAGCCCCCAACACATAAACTACTGCAGCATAAATACTGGAGGCTGAGACATGAGGGGTCTGGAGACACTGTGGCCCCATCCGACGATACCCCCGGACAGGGCCAAACAGGCAGGATATAACCCCACCCACTTTGCCAAAGCACAGCCCCCACATCCCTAGAGGGATATCTTCAACCACCAACTTACCATCCTGAGACAAGTTCGAATATAGCCCACAAAGATCTCCGACACGGCACAACCCAAAGGGGGGCGTCAACCCGGACAGGATGATCAAGTCAGTGGCTCAACCCACTCAAGCGACGCACCCCTCCTAGGGACGGCATGGAAGAGCACCAGTAAGCCAGTGACTCAGCCCCTGTAATAGGGTTAGAGGCAGAGAATCCCAGTGGAGAGAAGGGAACCGGCCAGGCAGAGACAGCAAGGGTGGTTCGTTGCTCCAGTGCTTTTCCGTTCACATTCACACTCCTGGGCCAGACTACGCTCAATCTTAGGACCTACTGAAGAGATGACTCTTCAATAAAGACTTAAAGGTTGAGACCGAGTCTGCGTCTCTCACATGGGTAGGCAGACCATTCCATAAAAATGGAGCTCTATAGGAGAAAGCCCTGCCTCCACCTGTTTGCTTAGAAATTCTAGGGACAGTAAAACCTTGAAATCAGCCCTTGCCTTAACAGGAAGCTATTGTAGAGAGACTGGAGTAATATGATCAAATCTTTTGGTTCTAGTCAAGATTCTAGCAGGCGTGTTTAGCACTAACTGAAGTTTATTTAGTGCTTTATCCGGGTAGCCGGAAAGTAGAGCATTGCTGTAGTCTAACCTAGAAGAGACAAAAGCATGGATAAAATCTTCTGCATCATTTTTGGAGAGAAAGTTTCAAGTTTTTGCTATGTTGCATAGATGGAAAAAAGCTGTCCTTGAAACAGTCTTGATATGTTCGTCAAAAGAGAGATCAGGGTCCAGAGTAACGCTAAGGTCCTTCACAGTTTTATTTGAGACGACTGTACAACCATCAAGATTAATTGTCAGATTCAACAGAATATCTCATTGTTTCTTGGGACCTAGAACAAGCATCTCTGTTTTGTCCGAGTTTAAAAGTAGAACATTTGCAGCCATCCACTTCCTTATGTCTGAAACACAGGCTCCCAAGAAGGGCAATTTTGGGGCTTCACCATGTTTTATCGAAATAAACAGCTGTGTGTCAACCGCATAGCAGTGAAATTTAACATTATGTTTCCGAATTACTTCACCATGAGGTAAAATATATAGTGAAAACAATAGTGGTCCTATAACGGAACCTTGAGGAACACCGTAATTTACAGTTGCCATGTTGCCGTGTTGCTTAGAGAACGGCAGTTGTTCTAGTTCCAGCCTACTGATAGAAATGTGCACATAGAGTGAGTCCTCTATCCCAGCAGTAAGGGAAACTGCACAGAATGCTAACAGAGGTGACCTTGAAGTCTGCTCTATTTGCTGTTGTTTGTGCTGTGTACATGTCCTGGTTATCTCTGTTAGCAGTGGTCACTGTCCCTACATGGTGACCTCTATACTTGCCACCTCACTGCAGGGTAGGCTGATCAGAGTCCCTGCTGCCCCATCACAGCGCTTACTTTCCCTGGCCACAGATAGGACAGGAGTCAGGACAGAAGAGGCTGGGGAGCTGCACAGGTGAGCTGGAAGCTGATGAAGTGAACAGATAGAGCTGCTACTCTCCTCCCTGTCTTGTCCTCTGTTCAGCATCATCTATTATTCAGGGGCCTTTTTGGGAGTTAGAACATCATCTGAACCAGGGCTGTCGCCAGTGTCAGGAAAGGACAGTGCGCATACACATGCATTTCTACCTCATCCATTTTCCTCTTCCTCTTTCTCTCTCTCTCTCTGTCTACCTGCCGCTCTCTCGCTCACTCTGTGTCTGTCTTTCTCTCTCAAAGTTACCATAAAGTGTACTGTATAAACAAAGATATACACAAAGTGTACACACACACGCACACACTCCCTTGCTCTCCCTCGCTGTCAGTGACTTTCCCTCTTGTATGTGTTTGTCATCATCCCTGTGTGAATACCTGTCAGACACCTCTCCTCCCAGCAGGATAAATTCCTGTCTCTACGCTGCCTGCTGCCTGGTGCCCTTGTCTTGTTCCTCTTTTTTGGGGTTTAATTATTGTTTGTGATGCTCTGTAGATTTCTGACTCATTTAGCTTGAGGTAATTATTGTAACTCACGGCGATAAGGAGACAACAGTCATTTAGGGACGTTTGTTTATCCAATATTCTCTACTTCTGCCTACATAGTGGTTTCAGTATTGGGCTAGGGTGAATGGTGATTGTAATAGTGTGGTAATGGTGATTGGTGGACCTAAATGAGCAGCATTACCTCTGTGAACACTTATAAACATGTGTTCCTCTAACAGCCAGTCCCAACCTTGCTAATTTATTAATTAACCTGCAGTCAGGCTGGGGAGAGTGCTTAAGAGTGGAAAGGGCTGGAGAGAGGAGAGAGAGGTGACTATGGAAGAGAAGCGCAGGGTGCTCATGGTTTATTCAGCATCAACACCCAGCATGATAGAATCTGCTCACTAATCTTGAGCCTCAGATAGACCATTCTATTCGCCCTGACCAGACCAGGGCCGGGTTTTCCAAAAGCATCTTAAGGCTAAGCTCATCGTTAGAACCTTCGTAGGAACATCGTTAAATCTCCAAGATGTATCCCAAAACCATTGTTAACGTTACACTTGAAAACGCACATAATATAACGCCTGCCTCAGAACACGCGTAGAACAGCTAAGTGCGTCGTTAGATTAAAACAATTCTCCCTCCCTAAAACAATTTCACTTTATACAAATAGGATCTCTGCTAAATATAGAATCACATGGTTTATCCGTCTCTCTGTGACCGCCGATAGCTTCAGAACAAAGTTGACTACAAATACTAAGTTGCCAACGTCTTTGCAATTATACAGTACAAACAAGCGAAGTATAAAAATATGCTTCAAATAAAAACCGAGATATGACTGCATTATAATATATACAGTAAGCTAAAGGCTTATTTCAATCATATTGAAATACATTTCATGTTCAATTAATTGAGTTCTATTTTGCTACTTGTAGACTACTGTCTAATGTGTCTCAATATATTTCATGATGTGTAGCCTAACGTACATTTTTATTGGTTAGGCAATATTTGCAGCCACAGGTAGTAATATCTCTCTAGAAGCTGATCCGTCGTCAGTATTGAGAAATAATTATAATGTTAAGGTTAAATTTAAATAAAGCTGATCTGAAAGCTGATCTGTCCTGTTTACATTGTCAATGGTATACATTGTCAATGGGGAGGGAGAGCTATGGCACTGAAGTTTAGTGCTCAGCGAAAACCAAGACGTCCAGCAAATGAAGGAAACAAAAAACACCTTAGCTGTGTTCGAATACCCATACTAACCTACTGTACTACACACTTAATGAGTATATACTACATACTATTAGTTCATTTTAGTATACTCTTAACTGAAGGTATCCTTTAAGTTGAGTGTACTAGCGCTTCACCTGTGTACTGGAAGTTGATGCTGTTGCTATGCAACTTCTTGCTAGCTTGTTAGCATAACAAATTACTAGCTAGACATCTTACGACTTTATTAACAATGTCCATTGAGAACGAACAACGACTATACCACTTAGCTAAGCCAAGAATGACGTGAATAATCAAGTCATTAAACGTTGGGTAGATAGTTAGATAGAATCTAGTTAATATACTGGCAAGTTTGATGTATTAGTAGCCAACTAACGTTAGGTAGTTAACTAACATACCGGTACATACTGTCACACCCTGACCTTAGAGAGCCTTTTTATGTCTCTATTTGGTTTGGTCAGGGTGTGATTTGGGGTGGGCATTCTATGTTTTGTTTTCTATGTTTCTTTATTTCTATGTTTTGGCCGGGTATGGTTCTCAATCAGGGACAGCTGTCTATCGTTGTCTCTGATTGGGAACCATACTTAGGTAGCCCTTTTTCCCTTCTTTCGTTGTGGGTAGTTGTCTTTATTTGTGGCACTATAGCCCTTAAGCTTCACGGTCATTTTGTAATGTTTTTTGTTGGCGTCATTCCAAATAAAAAGTAATGTACCCTCACCACGCTGCACCTTGTTCCGCTTCTTCCCGCATCGGCTGTGACAGAACTACCCACCACCAAGGGACCAAGCAGCGTGCGCCAACCTGGAGGACGAGCTGGACCGGGGAGGAGAGAATGGCAGGGGACAAGACCCCGTCACGGAAGCCCCAGAGGCAGCTCAAAAAAAATGTTTGGGGGACCCACACGGGGAGATTGGCGGAGTCGGAGTTTAGACGTGAGCCAACTCCCCGTGCTTGCCGTGGGGAGCATGTGATTGGTCAGGCACCGTGTTATGGGTTGATGCGCAAGGTGTCTTGAGTGAGCATTCACAGGCCGGTGTGCTCTGTGCCAGCGTCCCGCATTTTCCGGGTGGTAGTGGGCATCCAGCCAGAACGGGTTGTGCCAGCTCTGCGCTCGAGACCTCTAGTGCGCCGCCACGGTCCAGTGTATCCGGTGCCAGCGCCAAGAACCAAGCCTCCTGTATGTCTCCCCAGCCTGGTGAGTCCTGTGCCTGCTGCCAGAACCAGGCCTCCTGTATGTCTCTCCAGCCTGGTGAGCCCTGTGGCAGCTCCACGTACCAGACTGCCTATACGTCTCCTCACTCCAGTAATGATCCATGGCACGAAGCCTCCAACGACGGCCTCCAGTCCGGAGCCTCCAGCGACGGCCTCCAGTCCGGAGCCTCCAGCGACGGTCCCCAGTCCGGAGCCTCCAGCGACGCCCCCTAGTCCGGAGCCTCCAGCGACGCCCTCCAGTCCGGAGCCTCCAGCGACAGTAACCAGTCCGGAGCCTCCAGCGACGGTCCCCAGTCCGGAGCCTCCAGCGACGGTCCCCAGTCCGGGGCCCGCAACGAGGGTGCCCAGTACGGGGCCCGCAACGAGGGTGCCCAGTCCGGGGCCCGCAACGAGGGTGCCCAGTCCGGGGCCCTCAGCGAGGGTGCCCAGTACGGGGCCCGCAACGAGGGTGCCCAGTCTGGGGCCCGCAACGAGGGTGCCCAGTCCGGGGCCCGCAACGAGGGTGCCCAGTCCGGGGCCCACAGCGAGGGTGCCCAGTCCGGGGCCCGCAACGAGGGTGCCCAGTCCGGGGCCCGCAACGAGGGTGCCCAGTCCGGGGCCCGCAACGAGGGTGCCCAGTCCGGGGCCCGCAACGAGGGTGCCCAGTCCGGGCCGGCAGCGAGGGTGCCCAGTCCGGGGCGGCAGCGAGGGTGCCCAGTCCAGGGCCCACGACGAGTGTCCCCAGTCCGGGGTCGGCGACGAGGGTCCCCACACCAGAGGTGCCACCAAAGTGAGGTGAGCCAGTGGTGGAGCGGGGTCTGCGTCGGCCAACATAACGTGTAACATAACCCACGACGAGTGTCCCCAGTCCGGGGTCGGCGACGAGGGTCCCCACACCAGAGGTGCCACCAAAGTGAGGTGAGCCAGTGGTGGAGCGGGGTCTGCGTCGGCCAACATAACATGTAACATAACTTATTTAAAAAGTCATTACTTATTTATTACATTGCTCAACATTTTCTTAACATTTATCATAATTAGTTAAAGCAATTAATATTTACTTTTTGTACTTATATTTGTATCCGCTCTCGTCGGACTTCGGCTGCATATTTTCCGCCATTTTCTTAAAATCTGAAAATGTTGTGGAACCACGTACAGTTTTGGAAGAATTGCATTATGGGCCCTATAGCACAGAATTGGTGTCCACAGTTTGTATACTTTAGAATTTTGGCGAATGTATTACGACATCCGGGAACTTTTGGCATACTAACTATATCCATACTATGACCAATTTACATCACAAATAGTAAGGTTAGTGAGGTTAGTATGAGTATTCAAACACAGCTCTTGTAACATTGCAGCAGCCGAAGCCGAACAACTGTGAAACATCAAAAATCAGCAGGAATCTTTTAAAGGTGTTTGAAAATGATTTTGGCACCCGCAGGTCTGTTGAAGTCTCACTACCCAATGACAGAAGTTGCTGGATAATTAAAACACACTTTGGGCCTCAAGCAAAGAGCTTTGGGTTTGTTCCCATTTAATATAGTTATTTTTTTCCCCCTTCTCTCCAGTACTCTATCCAGATTAATTTGGTTTAGATTTTTTTCTCTCAGAATAAGCAACAGAGTGCTGCTGTTTTTGAATGTAGAAGTATCAAAAAACGGTAAGCAGGAATGTTTGGGTTTGTGATAAGCACAGTGTTCAGTGGGGGACGTGGGTAAGCCTACTGGGCAAATAGAGGGTGTGTTTCTGACTTTCCTACAAAGCCGTCTGTCTCCCTGCAGTGTTTAATCACACACAGAGAAACCCTGAATCACAATGCCCTGAAACCATGCAGAACATCAAGAGCAACCCAAATCAGTGTTTTCAGACAGACCCAACATCCTTAAGGACTATGGAGAAATTTGGATTTTTGACTGATGCGTTGGTGGTACCTCTCTCAGTAAATCCCTATGGGAGTGAGCCAGAGCCATCCAGGAGCTGTGCTGCGCATACATACTCTAGGGTATTTAATGGCCGCTGTCTCTCCTCTCCCCTGGAGTGATCTGATGGGACAGCGGCCATTAAATACCCTAGAGTATGTATGTGCAGCTCAGCTCCTGGATGGCTCTGGCTCACTCCCATAGGGATTTACTGAGAGAGGTACCACCAACGCATCAGTCAAAAATCCAAATAGGGGATTTAATGACTGCTGTCCCATCAGATCACTCCAGGGGAGAGGAGAGACAGCGGAGTGATTAGATGGCTGGGAGCTGCTTGGTGTGTCTGAGGGGGATTGATGCTGGAACTGGACAAGACCTTAGGTCAGCACCACTGTTTATTTATTTTCCATTTAGTGTCTACGGACCACAGTCCCTGTTTAAATGAGAGGGAATAATCATCATGCATTTTAGTTTTAATCAGTACCTCTTCAATTATGCGAGGCCATAGATCCAGGTTCTCCCTATCTAGACTCTATAGCAGCCTTGCCTTGCAGACTGCGTATCTCTGTTTTATAGCTACTGTATATACAGTATAACATACATTATTACCCAATGATACATCCTACTACATTCTGAAAATGTCTTAGGCTTTGATTGGAGTGAAGAGAGACTATAAGAGAGTCTGATATTTTCATGAAATGTCTTGGTTTTATGGATTTTGGATCAAAGGCTCAAAGTTAAGATGCCCTTTTGAAGATTTTTTCTCTACCTGAACCTTCTTAAGGTGCTGAAAAGCTTAGCACTGAGAAGAAGGCTTTGCCATCCATCCATCCATCCCCCTGTGAGCTGTAATATCCATACTCTGAGCATTCATGATATGACTCAACATTGGCTAGTATGGAGTCAAATCCGATTCAAAAGTTGAACGGGCGCGAGATGGTGTGCACCAGCAAGATGAAACATCATTGCACGAGTCGAGAGAAGAAATGTGTTTGAGGGAATCCGAGGACGGTCCTGCGAGTGCACAGGCCAGTTGAGAGTGCAAATTAAACATACATATACTGTAGAACTGTAAGCAAAGAAACGTGATTCAAATGTGTAAAAAATACACTTGAACACATTCAATTGTCAACCAGCAATAGTCACAAATTTCTCTCTCTCAAATCTTGGCACCTTTTGGGTTTGGATTTCTGGCAGATGGGGGCAGGCTTAAAAGTGTCTAGAAACCTTAGATCGATCACTTTCACTGGCGTGAAGGACAAACTAACAAATTCCAGCCCCTGGCCAGTCCAGTGTTGTGATTGGCTAATACGCTGCCTGAAACCCGTCGTGTTGGTTGGTTGGTTGAGCCTTCTGTTTTTTGGCCCTCAAATAGATGCACTGCAGAGCCGTCTGTTAAGCTATCTAGCCGGCATGAGCAGTAAGCACCGAACGGCTTGGGAAACCCAACAGCTTGATAGCCAAATTAATTGGGAAATAAATTCAAATAGGTGTACTATACCTTGATTTGAGTGGAATCTACTTGCTAAAGTTAGCTTGCTAATTACTTGTTAACCAGAAATGTTCGTCTGTCAAACGAAAAGCAGACAGTCAGCTCTAGCAAACACCATAAAACGAGTCCTCTAATTGAAGGCAGGATCCAATATTTAAAGTATTAAGCCCAAGGACACACACACGAACAGCACATGGGGATTTTTAATTATATGAAGACACAAAGGGGATAATCTGCTGCTACAGTTCATACAGTAAATAACCAGTCCCAAATAATAGAATGTAAACTGACATATGATAAACGTGCTAAACTCAGGTTAACAGGTCAGAATCAGCTTTATTCGCCAAATACATTTGCATGTACAGGAATTTGACTCTGTGAAATGGTGTTAGCAAAATAAACAGAATATACAGAAAGACGATAAACAGAATATACTGACAAAATATATAGACACAGAATTTCCATAGATCCACATACACTATGAACACTAAGCTAAAAACTGTAGACTACACTATGAAAACTATAAGATACATTTTAAATTATGCAAGAGATGTGCAAAGAATAATGTGCAGTTCTGTGATGATAGTGCAGGGTGCAAAGTCCATGGATGAGAAGACCATCGTGGAATAGGTGGCCGGACGGTGAGGGCAACGGTGCAGGGGAAGGAACTGTTCAGGTGGCGGGAGGTTTTGGTCTTTGGAAGAGGGGGTGGAAGGGGTCGGCGATGATCTTTCCTGCATGCTTCCTTGCCCTGGAGTCATGCAGGAGATTGATGGAGGGCAGGTGGCAGCCAATGACCCTCACAGAAGCCCAGACAATCCGTTGCGGTGATCGAGGAGGTGAGGATGGAATCGATGATGGCTGTTTAGCACTAAATCAGTACACACAGCATTCAAAGGAGGACTGAGGACAAAACAAAGCCATGCATTCACCAAACATTGCGCTGATGAAAACTGATTTGTTTTATAATAATTATCTGATTGGGAACTACCATTGTCTATCACCCTCAAAATCAACTCTGGACCTCCAAAGCCAGTTCCACTCCTTTTTTTTCATTGTTACCCTCTAAACAGGGACTGATTTTAGACCTGGGACACCAGGTGGGTGCAATTAATTATCAGGTAGAACAGAAAACCAGCAGGCTCCGGACCTCGTAGGGTAAGAGTTGAATACCCCATGTCTATTAATTACAGAATCTCAAATTATTTCAATTTAGCATATTCACCCCCCTAAGTTTTCGGAGCAAAACATATCTATACAGTACCAGTCAAATGTTTGGAAACACCTACCCATTGCAGGGTTTTTGTTTATTTTTACTATTTTCTACATTGTAGAATAATAGTGAAGACATCAAAACTATGAAATAACACATAAGGAATCATGTTGTAACCAAAAAAGTGTTAAACAAATCAAAATATATTTTAGATTCTTCAAAGTAGCCACCCTTTGTCTTGATGACAGCTTTGCACATTCTTGGCATTCTCTCAACCAGCGTCATGAGGAATGCTTTTCCAACAGCCTTGAAGGAGTTCCCACATATGTTGAGCACTCGTTGGCTGCTTTTCCTTCACTCTGCGGTCCAACTCATCCCAAACCGTCTCAATTGGTTTGAGGTCGGGTATTTGTGGAGGCCAGGTCATCTGATGCCGTAACGGATTTCCTCCTCCTCTTCATCCGAAGAGGAGGAGCAAGGATTCGACCAAAATGCAGCGTTGGAATATGACATAATGATTTAATGCAAGACGAAGACTGACACGAAATACACTTGATAATTTACAAAATAACAAAACGATGTAGACAGACCTGGACGTAAGAACTTACATGTAACGAAGAACGCACGAACAGGAAAAATGACTACACAAAACGACGAACGTACAAACAAACCGAAACAGTCCCGTATGGTGCAACAAACACAGACACAGGAGACAACCACCCACAACAATCAATGTGAAAACACCTACCTTAATATGGCTCTCAATCAGAGGAAATGAAAACCACCTGCCTCTAATTGAGAGCCATATCAGGTCACCCTTTAACCAACATAGAAACACATAACATAGACTACCCACCCAAACTCACGCCCTGACCGTCAAACACATACAAAATAACAGAAAACCGGTCAGGAACGTGACAGATGCATCTGATGCAGCACTCCATCAGTGAAATAGCCCTTACACAGCCTGGAGGTGTGTTTTGGGTCACTGTTCTGTTGAAAAACAAATCATAGTTCCACTAAGCGCAAACCAGATGGGATGTCGTATCGCTGCAGAATGCTGTGGTAGCCATGCTGGTTAAGTGTGCCTTGAATTTTAAATAAATCACTGACAGTGTCACCAACAAAGCACCATCACACCTCCTCCTCCATGTTTCACGGTGGGAACCACCCATGTGAAAGTAATCCGTTCACCTACTCTGCGTCTCACAAAGACACGGCGGTTGAAACCAAAAATGTCAAATTTGGACTCATGATACCAAAGGACAGATTACCACCAGTCTAATGTCCATTGCTCGTGTTTCTTGGCCCAAGCAAGTGTCTTCTACTTATTGGTGTCCTGTAGTAATGGTTTCTTGGCAGCAATTCGACCATGAAGGCCTGATTCACGCAATCTCCTCTGAACAGTTGACGTTGAGATGTGTCTGTTACTTGAACTGTGTGAAGCATTTATTTGGGCTACAATTTCCGAGGCTGGTAACTCTAATGAACTTATCCTCTGCAGCAGAGGTAACTCTGGGTCTTCCCTTCCTGTGGCAGTCCTCATGAGAGCCAAATTCATCAAAGCGCTTGATGGTTTTTGCGACTGCACTTGAAGACATTTTCAAAGTTCTTGACATTTTCCGTATTGACTGACCTTCATGTCTTAAAGTAAAGAAGGACTGTCGTTTCTCTTTGCTTATTTGAGCTGTTCTTACCATAATATTGACTTGGTCTTTTACCAAATAGGGCTATCTTCTGTATACCACCCCTACCATGTCACAACACAACTGATTGGCTCAAACGCATTAAGAAGGAAAGAAATTCCACAAATTAACTTTTAACAAGGCACACCTGTTAATTGAAATGCATTCCAGGTGACTACCTCATGAAGCTGGTTGAGAGAATGCCAAGAGTGTGCAAAGCTGTCATCAAGGCAAAGGGTGGCTACTTTGAGGAATCTCAAATATAAAATATATAAATATATTTTTGCTTACTTCATGATACCACATGAGTTATTTCATAGTTTTGATGTCTTCACTACTTTTCTACAATGTAGAAAATAGTTTTAAATTTTTTTAATGAGTTGGTGTCCAAACTTTTGACTTGTATTGTATGTATAAATAAAGACATTAAGGATGTTCTCTCAAGTGTGCTGTTTAGTAGGTAGCACATTTAGGCCTGTCTCTTTAAATGTTTGCTGTTGTGGCTTTCATTAAGGTTCATGGAATTTGCTACTCAACCATCATAGCTAATGCTATTTTCTCCTATGTGTCTTATGCCTCTCTCTCTCAGCTGTACCATCTGTGAAGTTCTCCTACTGTAGCAAGCTTGGTTGCCAGCTGTAGCAAGAGAGTTGTATACATGTGGCAGTGTACAGTATAGCCCTATAAGTATCCACAAGTATAGTAGTATGTGTCCACTGAGACAAGTGACTGAGATTCTCAGAGCAATTTATCTCAAATGCATTGATGTGAATATAACCTTTTATAGTAGCTTGAGGACATTTTCCTATCGCAGTAAAAGGCCTGTGTCTCACCAGTGATCTCAGAATGTCTTCCTCTGCCTCCTGCAGGGTGGATATACAGTATTTACGTAGCCTAACACCACTATCATATGCCATCCTACTGGCAGTACTGTCACTGGCAGCCTGGGGGAGGGAGTGGGCAGAGACCGCCCTATCCGAAACTCCTCTCCAGCGATCGCTCACAGCAAGGATCACGATTCTCCATTTAATTATGTGCTCATTTAACTGGAAGAGAGTGAGGACTGCCAGCAGGGGAGACGTTATGAAATAACGAGATTCAGCAAAACTGTTGTTGAAGCCATTTGGTTGTTGCTGCGGGGGGACTGTGCTGAACACAGGTTCATGCAGCATACAGTCTGAGATAAACTGTATACTGTAGATACAGTACCTGTGCAGTACACACAGTGAATGCTGGAAACAGCACTAAATTGTCATACTTGAGTGAAAGTAAAGATACCTTAATGGAAAATGACTCAAGTAAAAGTAAAAGTCAGCCAGTAAAATACTACTTCAGTAAAAGTATTTGGTTTTAAAAATACCTAAGTATCAAAAGTAAATGGAATTGCTAAAATGTGCTTAATTAAGTATCAAAATCTAAAAGTAAAAATCATTTCAAATTCCTTATTACGCAAACCAGACAGCACAATTTTCTTGTTTTTTTTTTATTGACGGATAGCCAGGGGCACACTCCAACACTCAGACATAATTCACAAACGAAGCATGTATGTTTAGTGAGTCTGCCAGATCAGAGGCAGTAGGGATGACCAGGGATGTTCGCTTGATAAGTGTGTGAATTGGACGTTCTGTATTATCTGTGAAGGATGTGACTCTGTTCTGTAGTATCTATGAAGGATGTGACTCTGTTCTGTAGTTGTCCTTTCAATATGTAATGAGTGCTTTTGGGTGTCAGGGAAAATGTATGGAGTAAAAAGTACATCATTTTATTTAGGAATGTAGTGAAGTAGAAGTAAAAGTTGCCAAAAATATAAATAGTTAAGTAAAGTACAGATACCTCCAAAAAATGACTGAAGTAAAAAATACTTTAAAGTACTACTTAAGTACTTTACACCACTGCGTTCAGTCATGCATGCACCCAGATCGACCAAGGGTGTCAGGTAGCAGGATGGAAGAGGAGAGACGACAGGGGGGCTGAGTTAGACTGAAGGTGGCGGTTAGAATCAGCCTTGGTCGATTTGGGTGCGTGCAATTTCATGCTCTTTCTCTCTATCCTTCACATTTATTTTAGAGAACAGGGGTTGGTGACAGTCAATGAAGGGCTAACATGAGATAATGACATTAAGGAAGATTTGAAATATAAATAATATGATTGACATGCCTGGTAAGTGGCCAGAGTGTTGAGATTATCTCTGTTTGTTCTTGGCGAGGTATGTAAACCATCCTGAGGGTAATCTAACTGTGTGTTTCTGTTAATGACTGCCCTTTCTGTGCTCTCACTAATGAGCTGCGGTCATGATGGTGTCAATCACATGACATGGGGGATGGCTGTATGTGATGTGCTTCTCTGCGCCAGGGCTCAGCAGGGTCTCTGTCCAAATGACATTTGGATGCCTGGTAATTAACCAGGCTGCCTTGCTGTGTGTCTGTTTGTGTGTGTGTGTCTCAGAACTCTGTGTGATATCACAAAATTGTGTGTGTGTGTGTGTGTGTGTGTCAGAATTCTGTGTGATATCACAAAAGTGTGTGTGTGTGTGTGTGTGTGTGTGTGTGTGTGTGTGTGTGTGTGTGTGTGTGTGTGTGTGTGTGTGTGTGTGTGTGTGTGTGTGTGTGTGTGTGTGTGTGTGCGTGTGTGTGTGTGTGTGTGTGTGTGTGTGTGTCTCAGAATTCTGTGTGATGTTACAAAATGAAACCTCCACAAAGGTAGCCTTTGAGAATGGTAAAAAATGTCATAGGTCGAGCCTTAGAGGAAAAACAGCCCTTCACCTCTTCCTCTCTCTCTTTTTCTCCCATGGCCATGACCACTGTTGTTCAGGAGCAACTTTTATCACTGAAGGAGACTTTTGTCCCTCCAAATGATGCCCCCCCCCCCCCCCCAGCATGTGGAGACCTTGACCTAACAAAGGATAATTGCCTTGACATCTACAGGAGACAGGAGTACAGCAGTGGCAGCCTGTAGTCAAGTTGAAAGAACTCATTGCAGCAGCTGTACCCTTTCTCTAGTCCAGGGTTTCATCAACTATGGGTCGGGACCCAAAGTGGGCCCTGGGTCACGGGTTATGAGACTATGCCTATAATCACACACAATTTCTTCTTAATTTTGGGGAGGACGGTGAATTTCTCATTTGGGTCTCGAGCTGAAAAAGTGTCAGAACACCTGCTCTAGACAATGACTTTGAGGGGACTCCCCGTTATATTCCAAGTGCATCTAGTGGTCAAGTAGGGTGTATAGTTTCAGCCAACAAAATGGGTGAGGGAGGCACGGGGAGTGTTGTCAACAGCATTGGCACAGAATTGGCAGTTATGGTGGTGGAAGGGGGTACACATACTTTATGTCTGTAGCACATTATCCACAGACCAATTTCAGTGCAATTTTGTACTGTATATGTTGTGTTGCCTCGGCTGCTTTCTCAGACTTATTTTTCTCTTTGACTATGAAGAGTTTAGAATTTAAACTGGCACAGTACAGTGCATGATGCAACAGTGATAACAAGAAAGTAGTCTGACCCTTGTTGTTGAAGATGTCAATCTCATATCGAGGATTGCAGTAATAGCACTGTGTGAGGTCTGAGGGTGAAGTGACAGCTTGTAGAAGAGCTTTGAAACTTTTCAATTGACTTTATTAGAATGTCCACTCCCCACCAACCTCCCAGTGCCCAGTTGCCCCTAGTTACAGCACTCTGGAATCCTTCTTCTCCCATGAGGCCATTCAGCTCGCTGTTACCATGGCGTCACATTCATCCCTCTAAAATTGCATACAGTATCTCCAGATGGCTGAATTCTTTAATGAAATGAAAATCCAATCCAAGGTCAGATCCTGGCCTTATCTCATGTGTATTATATCTCCATACAGGTTTGTATCTGCTGATTGAGTAGCACATCCTACATTGTTTTATTCAGAATGTTCATTAACCGTGTAACGATTCTTCCCTTTGCCCTTACCTCATGGAAGACCTGCCATTGAACAGTAGCCTGGTTTAATTAAATCGTTCCTTCCAGGGATTTTTCTTCATGTCTGTTGGTTTCAAAGTGCATGTCCAGTCCAATGTATTCAAATGTTTTCACTACTTCACAGACTAAGGATTTTCACAACACAGCATGAACCAAAAAATAATTGAAAATGTTTCATCCTCTGAGGAAATATAAGTGTCTTACTAGATTAGTGCTCCTCTGAGTGAGTGGGAGTAGAACGTGGGATGTTATTATTGTCTATACCCCCCTCCTCCTTTCTTTCTTTTTCTCTCTTTTACCCCCTCCTTGGTCTGTAATGTTCCAACTTCCAAGTGACATTTCTAGTACAATATTAGATAAATCCATATTGCCAATTCTAAAGGCCATTTAGAGACTTAATTTAACCTACGGAGGAAAAAACCTTCTGGCTGTGATATACGTTTTTTAACAGCAAACGACCTTAATGCAACAAAACTACCACCATACGACCTCCTTTGTGCCCTCAACATTCTATATTATATTATTAACCATATAACATAATTACTCAACATACAGTGCATTCGGAAAGTTTTCAGACCCCTTGACTTTTTCCACATTTTGAGACGTTACAGCCTTATTCTAAAATGTATAAACTAAAAAGAAAATCCTCATCAATCTACACACAATACCCCATAATGACAAAACACAAACATTTTTTTTTTTTTTTGCTCATTTATAAAAAATCAAAACAGAAATATCTTATTTACGTAAGTATTTAGACCTTTTGCTATGAGACTCGAAATTGAGCTCAGGTGCATCCTGTTTCCATTTATCATCCTTGAGATTGATTGATTGGAGTCCACCTGTGGTACATTCAATTGATTAGACATAATTTGGAAAGGCACACACCTATCTATATAAGGTCCCACAGTTGTCAGTGTATGTCAGAACAAAAACCAAGCCATGAGGTCGAAGGAATTGTCCGTAGAGCTCCGAGACAGGATTGGGTCAAGGCACAGATCTGTGGAAGGGTACCAAAACATTTCTGCAGCATTTAAGGTCCTCAAGAACACAGTGGCTTCCATCATTCTTAAATGGAAGAAGTTTGGAACCACCAAGACTCTTCCTAGAGCTGGCCGCCCCAACAAACTGAGCAATCGGGGGAGAAGGGCCTTGGTCAGGGAGGTGACCAAGAACACAATGGTCCCTCTGACAGAGCTCCAGAGTTCCTCTGTGGAGATGGGAGAACCTTCCAGAAGGACAACCATCTCTGCAGCACTGCACCAATCAGGCCTTTATTGTAGAGTGGAAGCCAGACTGAAGCCATTCCTCAGTAAAAGGCACATGACAGCCCGCTTGGAGTTTTCCAAAAGGCCCCTAAAATCTCTCATACCATGAGAAATAAGATTCTCTGGTCTGATGAAACCAAGATTGAACTCTTTGGCCTGAATGCCAAGCGTCACGTCTGGAGGAAAACATTTTAAAACCAGTTTTTACTTTGTCATTATGGGGTATTGTGTGTAGATTGATGAGTGAAAAAAAAAATAATGATCAGTTTTAGAATAAGGCTGGAACGTAACAATATGTGGAAAAAGTGAAGGGGTCTGAATACTTTCTGAATGCACTGTAAAGCCACATTATTGACCATGAGACATTATAACTGACCATAATGACCATGAGACATCATTCGTGAAAATGAAATCTCCCCTGACCATGGAATGGTGTTAGTAATCATCAGAGTCCTTCTCCCATCGCTGCATGAATCTTCATCAACTTGACACATTGCTATTTTTGACTATAAAGCATAATTACTTAAAACAGCATTATGGATATTTGCATGCACATACACATACACATACCATGTAGCAGGAGTAGTGTAGATTACATCTGAGTAATATTGGGTTATTGTTAATGAATTGATCCTGTACGCACGTACGCTGCGCGTGTGCACACATGCACAATTTGTACTGGGCAGTGACTCTTGTTGATCTACTTGATTGATGATGATTACATGAAAGTCTGTGCCATTTGAATCAGATCTTAGCCGCTGAATAAGAGGAAATGGTGATCATTTATTAAAGCTTCCTCACCCATCATAATCTCCATAAAAAGCCTTAATGTACTTACTGGATTATTATCTTTGATCATGCTACATTTCCCATTGGTAGTTTGAGCACAGTGTCCTTTGTTATGATTTTGGGGGTGACTGATTTTGTATGTTGCGATAAGATCGGTTTGACTTCTTAGTAAGTATATTAGGATCCGATTGGTTGGGAGTGCTGTGTGTGCTCGGCTTCTATTGGCAGGTTGCCTGTGCTGTGGGCTACTGTTCAGAGGTGTTCAGTTTAATCCGTTCACCACAGCCTCATCCAGGCCACTCTGAGACCATGTAGCAGGAGTAGTGTAGATTACATCTGAATAATATTGGGTTATTGTTAATGAATTGATCCTGTCAGTGACGCTGCTGATCATAATGATGCAGGGTAGGGATGGGATGCAGTAATGAGGGTGCGCTCCCCCCCTGTTCCCATCATGACATGACAGATGGTAGCCACTCAGAGGAGACATGGGACTTATACTATAGATTACTCAATCTCTGTCTCTACCAAGCTCTGTACTGTAGGAGTCTGCAGTATCACCACTTAAATAAAACCACTAATGATACAGTGTGTTGATGTATGCTTCACACCAACGCTAAATTATTGTATGTGGTAACATTTGTTGGTGAACATCTGTCCTGTGAGGAGATTAGTGTATTTCTTTATCGTGGCAGACAGGGCAGGTTTGGCTGTGCTGATTTGATGGACGGCAATAAGGAAAGCTGACAGCCTTGTGAGAGCCATTTGTGTTCCTCATTTATCAGCCAAAGCAGGTCTCTGGGACCGGCCCTGGCTCTGTGTGGGGCCGATCCTCGTTGTTCGTGCACACACGCTATCATTTTCAGACTCTCTCTCACTCTCTATGTATTTATTAGGATCCCCATTGTAGCAGCTACTCGTTCTGGGCTCTAAACACGAATGAGACAATTATCACAACAAAACAACAGCCTACCTCGTAACAATACATTATACTATACATTGTTACATTATAACTCTATTACAAATGTACAATATTACAATGTGTGGGTGTGTAGAGTCCATGTGTCAGTGTGTGTGTGAGTTCTCGTTGTTTTAAGATGTAAGTTACTTCATATGGAAGAGTTCCATGTAGTCGTGGCTCTATGTAGTACTGTGCATTTCCCAGAGTCTGTTCTGGACTGTGAAGAGACCCCTGGTGTCAGCTCTTGTGGGGTAAGTTATGGGTGTCTGAGCTGTGTGCTAGTCATTTGAACAGACAGCTCGCTGCTTTCAACATGTCAACACCTCTCACAAAACAAGTAGTGATGCAGTCAATCTCTTCTCTTCTTTGAGCCAGGAGAGATTGACATGCGTGTTATTGATATTAGCCCTTTGTGTACATTTAAGGGCCAGCCGTGCTGCTCTGTTCTAACTGTAATTTGCCGATGTCCTGCTTTGTGGCACTTCACCATATAACTGAGCAGTAGTCCAGGTGTGATAAAACCTGTAGGACTTGTTTTGTTGATTGTGATGTCAAGAAAGCAGAGCAGCACTTTATCACGGACAGACCTCTCCCCATCTTAGCTACCGTTGATTCATCGGTGTCACACACACACACACACACACACACACACACACACACACACACACACACACACACACACACACACACACACACACACACACACACACACACACACACACACACACACACACACACACACACACACATCTTCACTTTCAGACACTCTCAACCACAACTTTTTCTCTAATAAAATGTCCCGTCAATCCATCAGGGGAAGATATTCCTGTGTGTGGTAATCTTGCTTGGCAGGGGCTATTCTCCTGTTCTGAATTGATGGATCACTAGCACAGACCATCTCAGGCAGGAGATAAAAGCTGTAAAAAGGTCCTTTATTAGTCTAGGACAAAAAAAGGAATTGTAAAGAGAGAAAAGATGGGTCACTGGAAATGGGTCTCTACACTCTTTTCCTGGATTGGGTCATTAGAAATGATGAAGATGGTGAACAGAGGAAAAGGGGAGAGATGCACAGGAGTCTGGTTGCCATGACAACCTGGAAGCCCAGCACCCCAACAAATTATGATAAAGGATAGACATGAAATAGAGAGTCTATGTCTGTTCTTATTCTTAGAAGAGTGCAGGATGTGAGAGCCCTGCTGGAAGTAAAAGTGCTAATTGCATCCCTTTTATCTGTAGCAGCGAGGTCTGCATAGTGTCATCCGTATTGCCGTCTGCCCACTCAGACACATTAGCAGAACCCTTCCCATCTGTCTGATGAACCCCTGTCTGTCCTCACTAACTCCCCACACTTCCTCCCCACACACACATCACATTTTATTACAAAATAACACCACTGGCTATGAGGTCTTTTCATTGCTTTGAATCTAATCTGGGCTCTATCGGAAAAACGTGACCATCTGAGCAGAGCTTTTCATGCAGCTTGGGGTTTATACTGTGTCTTTATCAGATCCGGATGCTTGCATACTGTATGAGTTATAGTCCACCTATCAGCCTGGAACACAGAGAATGTTATTCCCTTTCCCATTGGTGAACATAGATAACACTGGAACCAGAGATCTGCCCACATCAGAACCTGATTTCCAGCCCATATCCCACTGTACCCACTGAGCTGCAGTAGTGGCCATATCCTCCAGGCCATATCCTCCAGCACACTCTAATTTGGAGAAGATAGGGCTGGGCTGGCGTGCTTCTTCATGCGCATGGTATTCCTTAGTGGGAGTACTGCGGTAAAAGTGGGTCAGTGTTTAATTAACTGCTGGTACAGTTCTGCTGTTCTGAGACTCTACTGCCTCAAATGGAAACAGGGTAAGACACGGGGACACAGAAGAGAGGTGGAGACGAGCCTGTGTTTAGGAGAAAGATGTTTCTCCTCTGTATCCATCCTCACCCTCTGTTCCAGCAGTTCACTCAACTCTTAAGTGCCTATGCCTGTCTCTCAGGCGCAAATAAGAGATACATGACAGTAACAGTGGAGAGAGGAGAGAGAGGGGGACAGAAAGAGCAATGATAAAGGTAGAGAGAAGAGAAAGAACAGGGGAGGGATATCAATAGTATAGAGAGGAGGGCAGAAATAGAGAGATGATGAGAGAGAGATGGAGGGAGAAAGAGAGAGGGGAGCGTGCTGCTGCAGCCAAGAATGAGGGCCAGTTTTAATTCAAAGGACCAGATTCAAAAGCTTTTCCCTTTAAATGTCCCAATAGTTCTGTTAGGCGGCAATAACGAAAACTACTCTCTTTATTTTGGCTTGCACGGTAGTCATTTTCTTACACTGGAGATTAGAGCCTACAATGGCTCCAATAGCCAAAAGTCCAGTTGAACAGCTTCAAGGGCAAACACAGTGGTTTCTCATTCACGTGGTGCGCCAGGCCACAGCATGGCTCCACAGACTCCAGTAGTCCTAATAATGCTGACTGGAGTCCTCCTGGCTGGTGCCTGGAGTCTGGTTCCTGGGGCTGGGCCCGAGGGCTAAGTTTGAGGGCTAGGACCTGGCCTGGTTCTGGGGTCTTAGTCTGGTTCTAGTTCTGATCTTGGGTGTAGGGCCTCTCACTGGGTACAGAGTGGCTCAGTGGGAGCCTGATGGATCAGGAGCCAGCTCTCTCCAGGTCCAGATGCCTGTTCAGCCCTTGTAGTAGTACTGTACATCATTCTGGAATCAATAATTACTGATCCGCAGAGAGCTGACCAGTCTGTAACAAAAGCTCTGCAAGTGGTGGCCTCTCAAATGATTTTCACTTTGTTGATCTTACAGCTTGCAAATGCCCAGAGCACTGTGTAAATTCTTTACCATAATCTATAATGGTTCAGCATTGATGGAAGACTGCAGGGTGATTGTGATAGATCACGATGCGGAGGAGGAAGATGACGATGATGATGATGATTATCATTATTATGGCGATGATGATTATGGCTATTATGACATTGTTGGTAATGATTCCGGTGATAATGGCGATGATGATATCATGATAAAGACCATGTTCATTGATCACTGTGTGTATACATATTATCACAATGAGCCTAGTGGTAATGACGGTGATCATGGTGTGTAGCTGCATGGTTTATATCCGCTGTTAACCTGATGGATGTTTCCACCTCTCCTCTTCTCCTCCTCTCCTCCTGCAGATGATGGGAAGCTGTCTCTGGATGAGTTCCAGGCGTTCTTCTCCGACGGAACGCTGAATGAGGAGGAGCTGGAGAATCTGTTTCACTCCATTGACTCAGATAACACAAGGTGAGAGCATCATCACACTGCTGAAGCAGAGGTATTGACCTGACCATTTGGGTCTGGAGCGCAGGGAGGAGATAGCATTGAGATATATGAAACGATCACAAGTCATCCTCTAGTTTCGGTCTACTTATGTCCATGGCTGAGACATCCCAGGACCTTTATGTCCCTCTTTTCATGCTAGGAGCCTATTCACTAACATAAGGGCTAAATAGGAGGTGCAAGTGTGCATGTGTGCATGTGTGCGTGTGTGTGTGTGTTTGTGTCTGCATATGTGAGCAAATGGACCTATCCTACCGGGGTGTGTATATATTATATATGCAGTACTGTTTAGTAGGCCAGCCCTGCCTGTGTGTATTTTGCCACATTTCTCCCCCGCTCAGTGTCAGGCTGCCTCAGGAGGGTATGCTGCTCCACTGTGTGCATTGTCTTTAATCACATTTCAGATTGAATTATGTAAAAGGGAGGAGACGAGTGCAGCTGCTGAGCTCAAGTCCCTGTTTGCCAGGTCTAGCGCTTCCCCCTCATTAAATAATGAACCAGCACAGCCAGCCGTGAACAATGCCTTAGCAAGGAGCAGAAAGGAGGAGGGGAGGGAACAGAGAGGAGGAGAGATGAGAGGGAAAAGGGAATAGGACAGGGATGACAGTAGTAGGGTGGAATGGGGTGGATGGGGTCACTCTTAGAAAAAAAGATGCTATCTAGAACCTAAAAGGGTTCTTTGGCTGTCCCCATAGGAGTACACTTCGAATAACCCTAGAGTATCTCAGACAGTATGCACTATGTTTTTACATGATCTATCTCAAATAGTATCTGTTATCTATCTATATTATCTTCAATATGTAGATCATAATCTGCTTTCTAGTTATGATCAGGACTGTTCTAATAAAGTGTGTTACATTTAGGGGGAAATGTCACTGGTCTGAGATGGTGTGTCTGTGTGTGTTTGCTTGCAAAGTATACCATTTATCTGTACTCATAAATGTCATATCCACCTTTTCAAGATCTTTTGATATGATTTGGTGTGACCTTTAGCTGACAGGCCTTTGTTGATGACACCTCTAGATTAAAAAGTGAAAAAGAGAATGATGAAGAGAAAGATGAAACACCAGGGAAGAGAGAGAGGATGATGAAAGAATTGCAGAGTAAGGACAATCCTCCAGTTCCTGTGTTACCCGTGGTCTCATCCTCTTATCTCCTCCCCCTCTTCCTTTTTCTCTTTCACCTTCTTTCACTGTCCTTCCGGCTGGCATTTTACAGTACTCCTGACCGTACATGTCATCAGCCTTGTTATTTTCAGACACTAAATGCGTTCTCTCTTTAGAATATTGATTGAACAAAAGATCGTTCCACTCAATTTCTCTTTAATCATGAATAAATGCTTTTTATGTCATATATATTTAGATTTTATCCGAAGGTTTTCTTTCCCTTCGTTACTCAGAAGTATAACCAGTTACTGTTGGGAGATAATTGATTGGCCTGTTTAAAACCTTAAATTACAATGTAAGCATTTGATATTGTTGGATTCTGGGTAAACTTTGAACATTGCTATACTAGAGAGATGATTGATCAGAAGTATGGTATCTGAGGGATGATAGAGAATGGTTGTTACATCAGAAGTTAATGGTTATCTGTAGGAGTAAGATGGCTTTGGAATGTGTAGGGGAGACGGGTGGAGATCTTAGAAACTAACAATGTCACTGAGGGACAGAGGGTGATGTATAACGTTTCCATTATGTCAGGATATGTTATTGTTAGCCATCAGGGATCCTCTGGGAGGAGAAGAGACACTGTCTGGTATCAATAACCATGACAGCCTTGAGTTGGGGAGGAGTGAGCACTTTGGGGTAGAGGTCAGGTCAGATGAAGTGAGAAAGAACAGATATCACTAAGGTTCTGTCTAGCAACAGAGATGCATTGGCTGTTCAGTGTGGAGGAGGAGACTCAACCTAGGAGAAAGGGTTAAATATCAGTGCTTGTGTGAAATGTGATGTCTGAATACAGCTGTGTCGACCCTTTGGGAATAATTCAACTTGGTTAAGCTTCTCTAGTGTCCGTGAGTTATTTACTCTGAAAAATAAGAACCTAACAATATTCTAATGCCAATCTGATTTATCGACTGCCCAGACCACAGCAAGCAAAGATGAACTGTTCTCCTTATTCCTGCTCCTCATCAATCTGGTCCCTACACTGCGCCTTTGTAGAGATTTTTTTATCAGTGATTTATAGCAGCATCTTCTATGCCAAAGAATAATAAGATACAAAATGAATAAAGATTTAGTAACCTGAAGCTGAATTCATGAGAACAGATAGACTTCTGGTTTAGGTTAAGGTTTTGTCAAATTATTGTGGACCTGCTGCTCCCCCCTGATGGAGCAATATAGATATAGATGGTTATAGATCATGTTGTGTTGCATGCCAGCCTTGCCTGTTTCTTACCGCATTCTCCCACTACCTCTTTCCTCTCTCTCTCTCCCTATGCTGCTCCTAACTAACCTGTGGTGTGTTAGTAATGTTGACACTAAGGAACTCTGTGGTAAGTATTAACAGATTAATCTGTGTGTTTATTTGTGAGCTTTACTTGTGTTTGTGTGTGTCTTTGGATGTATTGTATATGTGAATGTATGACGAAATCAATCTGTGAAGTCAATATGCCATGAATAGTTTTCTGGCTTCACAATAATCCCAAACTTCCCAGTAGAATATCTGATTTTGTAGTTTTCAAACGAAGAATTGATTAATCACGTAGCTAGTCGGTAGTCCCCTAAGTGTGTGTGTGCCTGTATGCACGTGTATTTGTGTGTACTAGAGCCCGACCTATAAGTTTTTTGGGGTCCGATATGATTCCGATTTTTGGGGGGACACAACTTACCGCTAAATCTGCCGATATACTGTTTTAGATCGGGGAAATTCAATTAATTTTTAAATTAAATTAATTATTCTCATCCAAAACAGCAATTGTCCAATAACTATGCTTCAAATGTTGATTTCATACATTGTGACAATAATGACACATCATGAGAACTGCAGCAAGTGTTCAGATAAGATTAAGATTCCCTTTTTTCATCCTATTTATTGAATACCGGTTATTGTGGATTTACCATCTGATACCGATATAGCAGTAAAAGGCCAATGTCAGCCGATAATATCGGTGAACCGATATATCGGTCGGGCTCTAGTGTGTACCCCTCTTACCTCTGTCCTTTCCCCTGTCCTTCCAGACTACTTTGTCAAACACATGGGTGACTATGAGGGTGTACTGGCCTCCCTGGAGACTCTGAACCTGTCCATCCTCAGAGCCATGGACTTCACCAAGAAGGTGAGTGTCAACCTGGTACGCTACGCTATTAGATGTGTGTAGGCATGTCTGTCTTGCCTGTTTGTCCTGTCTGTACTACTATATGTATTATTCATTTGCATGAGTTTTCAATGTGGTTTACATTGCAAGGTGGGGACTCACCTCATCCAACACCGGAAAACATTGCTTTGGAGCTGAGCCTACTTAAGCTGAGGATGTTCGTTCTTATAGACAATTCCTAGCAATAGGGGCTGAAAGCTCCTCTTTCCACCAGTGATCTAATGTAAAGCCCATGTGCTGCAGAGAGGACTGGGAGTTACAGTAGATGTGTGTGGAAAGCTAATGTGTTAGTGTGGCAGCAGCTCAGATAGGGGCTAAATATAGCCTGTCGTTTCAGAGCTTCACTTCCATATTCTGTTTGTGCCTGGCTTCTAATTAGCATTGTGTCTGGGTTCAACCTAATGATTCTACTCTGTAGCTCTGAGCTCCAGGGCATCCAGCGACGCAAATCCTGCAGCTAGTTACCTCTCCTCATTATAATGAACAACTGCTGTTTTATGTATCAGCTCCCACCACTGCCCTCTTTCTCCAGGGCATACTGTGCAGTTTACAGTCCTTGTAATTAATGGAACCAAGCTACAGGGCCAAGCTACAGGGCCAGCCCATTAGGCAGGATTAGGCAACCGCCTAGCGCGGCAGATTGACGAGGGCAGCAAATTCCAAGCTAAACTGACCAAGACAACACCTCACATAATTCTTCCCAAAAAACAATGACAATCTCTCTCACCCAGTGGCATATGACTATTTAGGTGAGCGTTGATACCACTCCGTGACAAGCAGTGCCCACTTTGTCAAAGGCAGGGGCGCAAAATATTTAGCATGTCCATGCCCAGCGCGTCTCTCCAGGGTGCTGTTGGAGAGACACACCGCTACAGCGTTCCATCATTGTTTCGTCAAAAAATCGATCGAACATAAATCACGTATCCTATAGCCTATGGTAGAATGGGTATGTGGCGTTTTTTGTAAGCTGTCATGAGACACATGTTACATTATGCATACATCATTCTCAGATCAAATAGCCTAACCTGGCACTCAATCAAATAAAAACATGTGCTTCAATGTGAAAATGACATATCAACAATATATGCTGTATCAAACAATATATCCTAAAACAGGACAGGTCCAAGTAAAATGGAGAAAATGGAATGAAAAATCAAGCTACTCACAACTGCTGTCCGGGAGTTTCACCTCTGGGCTAAATTGTCATGATAATCAGTATTTTTAAGTTTGTATTCGTAGATTTATGACAAGCTGCACAATAGCGAAAAAGAAAAGATTTCTGCATTTCCTGCTGTGTCAACACATGGATTCTCTTTGCAAATACAGTGCCTTAAGAAAGTATTCATACCCCTTATTGTGTATTCATACCCACTTTGTTGTGTTACAGCCTGAATTCAATATTGATTACATTCGTTTTGTCTCACCCCATAATGAGAAAGTGAAAACATATTTTTAGACATTTTGTCAAATTGATTGAAAATGAAATACAGAAATATCTCTTTTCCATATCTATTCACACCTCTGAGTCAATACATGTTAGAATGGCCTTTGGCAGCAATTACAGCTGTGAGTCTTTCTGGGTAAGCCTCTAAGAGCGTTGCACAACTGTATTGATTGTACAATATTTGCACATAATTTTTTTTATTCTTCAAGCTGTGTCAAGTTAGTTGTAACTAGACCACTCAGGAACTTTCAATGTCATCTTGGTAAGCAACTCCAGTGAATGTACAAAACATTAGGAACACCTGCTCTTTCCATGTCATAGACTGACCAGGTGAACCCAGGTTAAAGCTGGGATCACTTATTGATGTCACTTGTTAAATCCACTTCAATCAGTGTAAATTAAGGATTTTTAAGCCTTGAGATAATTGAGACATGGATTGTGTATGTGTGCCATCCAGGTTGTATCACATCCGGCCTTTGATTGGGAGTCCCATAGGACGGCGCACAATTGGCCCAGAGTCGTCCGGGTTTGGCCAGGGTAGACCGTCATTGTAAATAAGAATGTGTTCTTAATTGACTTGCCTAGTTAAATTAAGGTTAAATCAATTTTTAAAATAGGGTGAATGGGAAAGGAAAAAGATTTAACTTCTTGTGAATAGGGGGCACTGTTTTCACTTTGGGAAAAAATCGTGCCCAATTTAAACGGCCTCGTACTCTATTCTAGATCGTACAATATGCATATTATTATTACTATTGGATAGAAAACACTCTCAAGTTTCTAAAACTGTTTGAATTATATATGTGAGTAAAACAGAACTCATTTTGCAGCAAACTTCCAGACAGGAAGTGAAAAATCTGAAAACGATGCTCTGTTCCAGGGCCTGTGTCACGTTCCTGACCTGTTTTCTGTTGTTTTGTATGTGTTTAGTTGGTCAGGACGTGAGCTGGGTGGGAATTCTATGTTGTGTGTCTAGTTTGTCTGTTTCTATGTCAGCCTAGTGTGGGTTCTCAATCAGAGACAGATGGTAGTCGTTGTCTCTGATTGAGACTCATATATAGGAGGCTTGTTTTGTGTTGGGATTTTGTGGGTGTTTGTTACCTGTCTCTGTCTTTGTGTTCTGCACCAGATAAGTCTGTATCGGCTTTGCACATTTGTTATTTTGTAGGTTGTTTGTAGTGTTTCACTTGTGTTTGTATTAAACATGTTTAACACTAGCCGCGCTGCATTTTGGTCCTCTCCTTCACCTATGGAAGAAAGCCGTTACAGAAACACCCACCAAACCTGGACCAAGCAGCGTGGCAACGGGCAGCAGCAACAGCAGCAGCGGTGCCAGGAGGAATGGTCATGGGAGGAAATCATAAACGGAAAAGGACCCTGGGCAAAGGTGGGAGAGAATCGCCACTCTTGGGAGGAGAAGGAGTCAGCCACAGCCCAGGAGCGCTGGATTGAGGAGGCAGCACGTAAGAGAGGCTGGAAGCCCGAGATGCTCACCCAAAAAATTCTTGGGGGGGGGGGGGGGGCTAAAGGGGCGTTTGGCAAAGCCGGGTTGGATACCTGAGCCGTGGAGTGAGAGGGCGTCATACTGGTCAGACACCGTGTTATGCTGTAAAGCGCACGGTGTCCCCAGTACGCGTGCTTAGCCCAGTGCTATTCCACCTTGCCGCACTGGGAGGGCTAGGTTGGGCATCGAGCTGGATGTCATGAAGCCGGCCCAACGTATCTGGCCTCCAGTACGTCTCCTCGGGCCGGCGTACATGGCACCAGCCTTACAGGTGGTGTCCCCGGTTCGCCTGCATAGCCCAGTGCGGGTTGTTCCACCTCGCCGCACTGGCAGGGCTACGGAGACCATTCAACCTGGTAAGGTTGGAGAGGCTCGGTGCTCAAGAGCGCGTGTCCTCCTTCACGGTCCGGTATATCCGGCGCCACCTTCCCGCCCCAGCCCAGTACCACCAGTGCCTACACCACGCACCAGGCTTCCAGTGCATCGCCAGAGCCCTGTTCCTCCTCCCCGCACTCGCCCTGAGGTGCGTGCCCTCAGCCCGGTACCTCCAGTTCCGGCACCACGCATCAGGCCTATAGTGCGTCTCAGCCGGCCAGAGTCTGCCGTCTGCCCAGCTGTGCCTGAACTGCCCGTCTGCCCAGCGGCGCCTGAACTGCCCGTCTGCCCAGCGGCGCCTGAACTGCCCGTCTGCCCAACGCCGTCTGAACTGTCCGTCTGCCCAGCGCCGTCTGAGCCATCCGTCTGCCCAGCGCCATCTGAGCCATCCGTCTGCCCAGCGCCGTCTGAGCCATCCGTCTGCCCAGCGCCGTCTGAGCCATCCGTCTGCCCAGCGCCGTCTGAGCCATCCGTCTGCCCAGCGCCGTCTGAGCCATCTGTCTGCCCAGCGCCATCTGAGTCATCCGTCTGCCACGAGCCATTAGAGCCGCCCGTCTGTCCCGAGCCATTAGAGCCGTCCGTCAGTCAGGAGCCGCTAGAGCCGTCCGTCAGTCAGGAGCCGCCAGAGCCGCCAGCCAGTCAGGAGCTGCCAGAGACGCTAGCCAGTCAGGAGCTGCCAGAGACGCCAGCCAGTCAGGAGCTGCCAGAGCTGCCCTACAGTCATGAGCTGCCCTCCAGTCATGAGCTGCCCTCCAGTCATGAGCTGCCCTCCAGTCATGAGCTGCCCTCCAGTCATGAGCTGCCCTTCAGTCATGAGCTGCCCTCCAGTCATGAGCTGCCCTCCAGTCATGAGCTGCCCTCCAGTCATGAGCTGCCACTCAGTCCGGAGCTGCCACTCAGTCCGGAGCTGCCACTAGTCCGGAGTTGTCCCTCTGTCCGGAGTTGTCCCTCTGTCCTGGGCTACCTCTCTGTCCTGAGCTACCTCTTTGTCCTGAACTACCTCTCTGTCCTGAGTTGTCTCCTCTATTGTAGAGGGGAGTTGGTGAAGGTTCCTGGACCATGGTCGGGGGCGAGGGTCGCCACTCAAGGGACGCTAAGGAGGTGGACAAAGACAATGGTGGAGTGGTGCCCTCGTCCACCGCCGGAGCCGCCACCACGGACAGATGCCCACCCAGACCCTCCCCTTGAGTTTTTAGGGGTGCGCCCGGAGTTCGCACCTTGAGGGGGGGGTTCTGTCACGTTCCTGACCTGTTTTCTGTTGTTTTGTATGTGTTTAGTTGGTCAGGACGTGAGCTGGGTGGGAATTCTATGTTGTGTGTCTAGTTTGTCTGTTTCTATGTCAGCCTAGTGTGGGTTCTCAATCAGAGACCGATGGTAGTCGTTGTCTCTGATTGAGACTCATATATAGGAGGCTTGTTTTGTGTTGGGATTTTGTGGGTGTTTGTTACCTGTCTCTGTGTTTGTGTTCTGCACCAGATAAGTCTGTATCGGTTTTGCACATTTGTTATTTTGTAGGTTGTTTGTAGTGTTTCACTTGTGTTTGTATTAAACATGTTTAACACTAGCCGCGACGCATTTTGGTCCTCTCCTTCACCTATGGAAGAAAGCCGTTACAGCCTGCCTATTCAATTGCCTAATATTTATGGAAATGCATGCACTGCATACGCCTTCCACTAGATGTCAACAGGCAGTGGAAGGTGGAATGGGGTGTCTAGCTTGATCTGAGGTCGAACAAGAGCTCATGGAATGACGTGACCAGAATTTCCTTTCTCTACCTAGGCGCGGGAAGTGCCTCCATGTTGTCTTATGATAAGCGTTCGGTATACACGGCTAATATCTCCGGCTCTGTTTTTATTTGATAGCTATTAGAAAAACATCATAAAGTAGGTTTTTTCAACCAAGTTTCATCAGTTTATTCAACGTTTAATGGGACTTTTGGAGTATTCCGTTCTCTGCGTCGAGAGAAATTGGGAACGTCATCAGCATTGGCTAGCCTTGTGGAGCGAATTCGACAGGAGAGAAGGACATTCTAAAACCAAACAATGATTTATTCTGGACCTAGGACTCCTTGTACAAGATTCTGATGGAAGCTCAACAAAAGTAAGAACAATTTATGATGTTATTTCGTACTTCTGTGGAAAATCTAACACGGCGGTTGCATTAAGAATTAGTGTATCTTTCATTTGCTGTCCAACATGTATTTTTTAGTAAAGTTTATGATGTGTTCTTTGGTCAGATTAGGTGAGTGTCCAAAATATCTCCGGACAATTTGGTGAATCGATGCTACATATTCACAATGTATAACCACGGTTTGCAGCTCTAAATATGCACATTTTCGAACAAAACATAAGTGTATTGTATAACCTGATGTTATAAGACTGTCATCTGATGAAGTTGGTCAAGGTTAGTGATTAATTTTATATCTTTTGCTGGTTTTTGCGAATGCTATCTATGCGGTGAATAAATGCGGTTGTGTGTTTGGCTATTGTGGTAAGCTAATATAATGCTATATTGTGTTTTCGCTGTAAAACACTTAAAAAATCGGAAATATTGGCTGGATTCACAAGATGTTTATCTTTCATTTGCTGTACACCATGTATTTTTCATAAATGTTTTATGATGAGTATTTAGGTATTTCACGTTGCTCTCTGTAATTAATCTGGCTGCTTTGGTGATATTTTTGATGGTAGCTGCAATGTAAACTATGATTTATACCTCAAATATGCACATTTTAGAACAAAACATAAATCTATTGTATAACATGTTATAAGACTGTCATCTGATGAAGTTGTTTCTTGGTTAGTGACTAATTATATCTCTATTTGGTCGGTTTTGTGATAGCTACCTATGCGGTAGAAAAATTGTGAAAATATGCGGTTGAGTCTTTTGCTATTGTGGTTAGCTAATGGAAATACATATTGTGTTTTCGCTGTAAATGGCTGGATTTACAAGATGTTTATCTTTCATTTGCTGTATTGGACTTGTGATTTCATGAAAATTATATTATATGATATCCCTGTCGCGTTAGGCTAGGCTATGCTCGTCAGCTTTTTTGATGAGGAGGATCCCGGATCCGGGAGAGAGAAGTGGTAGAGGTTTTAAGTGCCTTTGAACGAGGTATGGTAGTATGTGCCAGGCTCACCGGTTTGAGTGTGTCAAGAACTGCAACCCTGCTGTTTTTTTTTTACACTGAACAGTTTCCAGTGTGTATCAAAAATGGTCCACAACCCAAAAGACATCCAAACAACTTGACACAACCTTGGGAAGCATTGTACTCAACATGGGCCAGCATCCCTGTGGAACGCTTGACACCTTGTAGAGTCCATGTTCCGACGAATTGAGGCTGTTCCGAGGGAAAATGGGGGTGCAACTTAATATTAAGGTGTACCTAACGTTTTCTACACTAACTGTAAATTTGGCCTTGTGTTTTAGGTTATTGTCCTGCCTGAAAGGTGAATTTGTCTTCCAGTGTCTGTTGGAAAGCAGACAAAACCAGGTTTTCCTCTAGGATTTTGCCAGTACTTAGCTCTATTCCGTTTATATTTATCCTAGAAAAACGTCCTAGTCCTTGCCAAAAATAAGCATACCCATAAACAAGCATACCCATAACATGATGCAGCTACCACCTACCACCATGCTTGAAAATATGAAGAGCGATACTCAGTGATGTGTTGGATTTGCCCCAAACATAACACTTTGTGTTCAGGACAAAGTACACTTCTTTGCCACAGTTTTTGCAGTTTAGTGCCTTACTGCAAACAGGATTCATGTTTAGGAATATTTGTATTCTGTACAGGCTTCCTTCTTTTCACTCTGTCATTTAGGTTAGTTAGTATTGTGGGGTAACTACAATGTTGTTGATCCATCCTCAGTTTTCTCCTATCACAGCCATTAAACTCTGTAACTGTTTTAGTCACCAATGGCCTCATGGTGAAATCCCTAAGCGATTTCCTTCCTCTCTGGCAACTGAGTTAAGAAGGATGCCTGTTAAGGTGTGTGAATACTTTCTAAAGGCACTGTAGGCTCAGGATTACTCCTGATAAAGTTGGGTAGCTGATGCAGAGCCTAAATAGCCAAAATGATTAGTCACAGGAATCGGGACTAATAAACCCAATGCAACAGCCTGTTTTACAAACGGTAGGCCGACCACATGGATGGGCATTCATAAAATTATATTCCGAGCTGATAGTGTAGGCTACACTATTCTAGTTTTGCGTGGGAGGAAAGCAGCAATTTGTTTTGTCTGCCTAGGGTGGCATCAAGGACCAGGACGGGCTTGCCAAGCAATATACAAGTACTGAAGGTTAGAGTCCTTAAAGAGTTGATGGAATTAATGGCTGTTGTAAACTATATACGTACACAAGCTTAGTTTACTCTTTAAATATTTACGGTGCTTTCGGAAAGTATTCAGGCCAGTATTCAGTATTCAAGTACTCCTGCATTGCCTTGGATTTGTCCTGTTGGGTCCTGTTGAACCTTTGCCCCAATCAATTTTGAGGTCCTGAGCGCTCTGGAGCAGGTTTTCATTAAGGATCTCTCTGTACTTTGCTCCATTCATCTTTGCCTCAATTCTGCCTAGTCTCCCAGTCCCTGCCGCCGAAAAACATCCCCACAGCATGATGCTGCCACCACCATGTTTCACTGTAGAGATGGTGCCAGCTTTCCTCCAGACGTGACGCTTGACATTCAGGCCAAAGAGTTCAATCTTGGTTACATCAGACCAGAAAATCTGGTTTCTCATGGTCTGAGAGTCTTTAGCTGCCTTTTCGCTGTCATGCGCCTTTTACAGAGGAGTAGTTTCCGTCTGGCCACTCTACCATACAGGCCTGATTGGTGGAGTGCTGCAGAGAAGGTTATCCTTCTGGAAGGTTCTCCCATCTCCACAAAGGAACTCTGGAGCTCTGTCAGAGTATCCATCGGTTCTTGGTCACCTCCCTGACCAAGGCCCTTCTCCCCCGATTGCTCAGTTTGGCCGGACGGCCACCTCTAGGAAGATTCTTGGTGGTTCTAAACTTCTTCCATTTAAGAATGATGTGTACTGTGTTCTTGGGGACCTTCAATGCAGAATTTTTTTGGTACCCTTCCCCAGATCTGTGCCTCGACATAATCCTGTCTCGGAGCTCTGAGGACAATTCCTTTGACATCATGGCTTGGTTTTTGCTATGACATGCACTGTCAACTGTAGGACCTTATATAGACAGATGTGTGCCTTTACAAATCATGTCCAATCAATTGAATTGACCACAGGTGGACTCCAATCAAGTTGTAGAAACATCTGAAGGATGATCAATGGAAACAGGATGTACCTGAGCTCAATTTCGAGTCTGAATACTTATGTAAATAAGGTATTTCTGTTTTTTCTTTTTAATACATTCGCAAACATTTCTAAAAAACTGTTTCACTTTGTTATTATGGCGTATTGTGTGTAGATTGCTGAAAAAAAGTGATCAATTGTAGAATAAGACTGTAATGCAACAAAATGTGAAAAAAGTCAAGGGGTCTGAATACTTTCCAAATGCACAGTATGGCCCCTTTTACGGTGTTGCGGTACTTCTGCTGCTGGTGTTGCTGTGTTCACAAGGTTGGCTGTGCTGCAGTGGCCACTCAGGACTTATAGGAAGAGAGACACGGAGCTTCGGGTGAAAACCACTAATGTTTAAATGCAGCTGAATGATTACCAACAAGAACACCTTCGATGATATAGAAAAACATTTTTCCACCACTGTCAAGTCCTCCTCCTCCTTCTCTTCCTCCACCCTTTTATCCACCACTTACAGTACCAGTCAAAACTTTGGACACACATACTCATTCAAGGGTTTTTCTTTATTTTTACTATTTTCTACATTATAGAATAATAGTGAAGACATCAAAACTATGAAGTAGCACATATGAAATCATGTAGTAACCAAAAAAGTGTTAAATAAATCTAAATATATTTTATATTTGAGATATAAAATTATTTCAACCAGCTTCATGAGTTATTCACCTGGAATGCATTTCAATCAACAGGTGTGCCTTGTTAAAAATTAATTTGTGGAATTTCTTTTCTTCTTAATGCGTTTGAGCCAATCAGTTGTGTCAAGACAAGGGTGGTATACAGAAGATAGCCCTATTTGATAAAAGACCAAGTCCATATTATGGCAAGAACAGCTCAAATAAGCAAAGAGAAATGACAGTCCACCAAATTTAAAGAACTTTGAAAGTTTCTTCAAGTGCAGTCGCAAAAACCACCAAGCACTATGATGAAACTGGCTCTAATAACCTCTGCTGCAGAGGATAAGTTGCAGCCCAAATAAATGCTTCACAGAGTTCAAGTAACAGACACATCTCAATATCAACTGTTCGGAGAGTACTGCATGAATCAGGTCTTCATGGTCGAATTGCTGCAAAGAAACCACTACTAAAGGACACCAATAATAAGAAGAGACTTGCTTTGGCCAAGAAACACGAGCAATGGACATTAGACCAGTGGAAATCTGTCCTTTGGTCTGATGAGTCCAATTTTTTAGATTTTTGGTTCTACCCACCGTGTCTCTGTGAGACGCAGAGTAGGTGAACAGGTGATCTCCACATGTGTAGCTCCCACCGTGAAGCATGGAGCAAGATGTGTGATGGTGTGGGGGTGCTTTGCTGGTGACACTGTCTGTGATTTATTTAGAATTCAAGGCACACTTAACCAGCATGGCTACCATAGAATTCTGCAGCAATACGACATCCCATCTGGTTTGCGCTTAGTGGGACTATCATTTGTTTTTCAGCAGGACAATGACCCAACACACCTCCAGGTTGTAAAAGAGCTATTTGAACCAGAAGGAGAGTGATGGAGTGCTGCATCAGATGATCTGGCCTCCACAAAACCGCGGAATTGAAGGAAAACCAAGTGCCTTGCAAGACTGTTGGAAAAGCATTCCAGGTGAAGCTGGTTGAGATAATGCCAAGAGTGTGCAAAGCTGTCATCAAGGCCATGGTTGGCTACTTTGAAGAAACCTCAAGTATAACAAATATTTTGATGTGTTTAACCCTTTTTTGTTACTACATGATTCCATATGTGTTATTTCATAGTTTTGAAGTCTTCCTTATTCTTCTACAATGTAGAAAATAGTACAAATAAATTTAAACCCTTGAATGAGTAGGTGTGTCCAAATTTTTGACTGGTACTGTATATCTTGTCATTCTCTCTTTTAGTTATTTTTCCTTCTCTCACAGCAGTTGTTCCTGTTCTTCTCTCTTCTCTTGCAGCACAGACTCTGCTGCTATGCTCTAATGTTTCCCTCTTTACGGAGTGTGAAATTCTCCAGGGTAAAGAGAAAATTAAATAATGCTGCTTTCATGCTTAAAATGTCTGCCTCATGGTTTGCAGCACAATCCTGCTGCTTGCTGACATTTTTCCACTTCCTTGTTCTCTCCCTCTCCTGAGTATCGGAAAGGCTATATGGACATGCCTGGTGCCCCAATGGATGAAGTATGGTCGCATAGCGAGAGTTGAGTGGAGATGAACGAATTCGGTTCAGTCAGTTCGTTCAGTCATCCTGATGAGCCCTTCCTAGCTAGCTAGTTTATGTTTGTGGCTAGAAACTTCATTGAGAATTTGAAACTTGTCTGCCAAAGTTGGGACTTGGGAGTGTTCAGAATCGTTCCGTTTATCGGGGTAATTATTTGTTTCTTTGTTTCACAAAAATGTAGACGTTATTGCCGTAGTTGTACATTTTCAAGGAAAATTGCGGTCACCCTGGCCTGATATACATACTGCAGCAAGTGGGAGCAAAGGACACCGTGCCCCGTTTTGTTGTGTGGCTGGCTTGCAGCACAAACTCTACCCATTGAGTAGGTTATATCACGGTGACACCCAGATGGTTACGACCAATATTACAAGTTATTTCTTGCTTCCCACTCAACTAATGCCGAGTGGGTAGCAACACACATAGGCAACCACCTCGATACAACACCATTGTCGTGGTCATTCACACCGGCTTGTCGATATGTTAGCTAAATGGCATGTCACGGGCCTACTTCGCTGAAATAAACATCACTTTCTTTTCCAAGTTTTAACTAGCGCCTTGCTGCTGTTGTTGCCAGCTTAAACTAGCTAGCTGGGAAGGGCTCATCATCAGCTCGACTGACTGAACCGAATCCATTCGTCTCCATACTCGACTCTCAGCTGCACGACATACTGTACGTCATCAATTTAGGCACCAACCGTGTCCGTATAGCATCTCCCTCTGAGTGTGTACACTCTAGATAGGCTTCAATGACTGACATTAACCCCTCCCTTTGAATTAAGCAGCTGTGTTCTGCTTTCTACCTTTGAACTTTGGACGCAGTATTGAGTTCCACATCACTTGAGTTTGATTGCAATCATGTCAATTTTGGCGTTTCTCCTGGAGAGTGTGTCAGGTGTTCTCTCTCGCCTCACTGGCAAATAAAGCCCAGGAGATTGATGTGTGTTTGATGTTGGCTACTCGAACAACCCAGGGTCAAATCCATGTGGTGTTTGCGTGATCGCCTGACTGGTTTATAGAAGAAGCTATTGAGAGTCCCATCACTCACAGTCTATCCTTCACATCTCAAGGGACACACCACCAATAATTAATGTAAATGTGATATTTCCATTCACTTCATTAAATATTAATCCTGTGACAGTCTACGTGTCAATTAGAGGGACAGTTGTAATCCCTTACAGGAAATTAAATGTGCAAAACAATTCTCAAAAGTGGTTATTAAGTATCTTATAAACAGGAGCTTGAAATGATGCATCCTAACTTTTCACACAAATCTTTGGTAAATAAGAATAATGAAGTTGTGTTTAATGGGAAAGTAGGAAGTGATTTACATCTCTGCCATCTAGCGGTAGTGGTACAGTAGTTTTAACACCTTGTCCCTGTCAAGCTGCAGGATTACTCATGTGGTTAAATACTATGCATGTCAGTCTCTCTTGGCTAAGAGTTGAGGAGAGACTGACTGCATCACTTAATGTGTTGAAAATCCCAAAATTGTTTGCACAGTCCCAGGATCGTCCGGGTTAGGGTTTGGCCAGGGTAGGCCGTCATTGCAAATAAGAATTTGTTCTTAGATGACTTGCCTAGTTAAATAAAGGCTAAATAACAAATAAAACATTTAAACACAGCTCTGACACACACACACACTCACACACACACACACACACACACACACACACACACACACACACACACACACACACACACACACACACACACACACACACACACACACACACACACACACACACTTACCCCACCAGGCATGCCACCAGGGGTCTTTTCACAGTCCCCAAATCCAGAACAAATTCAAGAAAGCGTACAGTATTATATTGAGCCATTATTGCATGGAACTCCGTTATATCTCATATTGCTCAAATGAACAGCAAACCTGGTTTAAAAAACAGATGCAGCAATAACTCACGGCACAACGCCTCTCCCCTATTTGACCTAGGTAGTTTGTGTGTATGTATTGATATGTAGGCTACGTGTGCCATTTTAATATTGATGCAGTTCTGTTCTTGAGCTGTTCTTGTCTATTAATGTTCTGTATTATGTCATGTTTCATGTTTTGTGTGGACCCCAGGAAGAGTAGCTGCTGCTTTCGCAACAGCTAATGGGTATCCTAATAAAATACCAAAGGATCATTCATTTGTAAAACTCCTGATCTCTTGGGTATTACATGCAAGTTCCACCTTAGTCTCGGCGGTGCTGTAATGAGTGGAGAGTTTACTATGGAGAGAGTTGACTATTGAGACAGTCAGTTAGAGACAGCGTTTGTTTGGTGTACCCAGGGCGGGTGATGTTCCGTTCCCAGCTGCATGCTGAACCCCAGAGCTACCATTGACAAATTCCCCAACAAATGATCCCAAGAAGAGAGCTCTCACGTCAGAGCTCCACAGCACTCTCCTCCTCTACTCCTCTCTTTTCCTCCTCTCCATTTCTCCTCTCCATCTCTCCTCTCCTTTGTTTACACGCCCAATGTATGGGAGTAAAGAGAAATCATCCGTCAAAACAGATTGCCTTTCCTTGGTTTTATTGATTATAGATAGTCACGTCTATATTAGGCATTGGATGAAGCTCTCCCTACCATCAGATCTAAGACAATATGACACCAATCACAATGAAAATATGCAAATCAACTTGATTGGAGGTACACAACACACTCCCCGCCTCTAGTCATCCATCCTTTACTGAGAACCAGACTCCAGATTTTTTAACAGGGTCATTAGAAATTGAATTTTAAGACTATTTATTGCGCCTACCTAGCTCAAATTCTAGACATTGGCTTAAAATGAGACCATAGTGTCCATAAAGGGACCATTGGATTGAAGAAATACCGGTTTGACTAAATTTGTAGGGGCAACAGTTTTTATTAATTGTATAATTTATTGCTCTCTCGTGTACATTTTCATCCATTAAGAAACAACAATGTGCTACATTTTTGTAGCATTTCTGACAATGTTAACATATTTCTTTACCCGAAACTCAGAGTTCTAACACCAGGTCGGTTGCGCGGCAACAACACAACTGCTTGCACCATGCTGCCAATCATAAGACCTGTATGCAAACTAGGGTTGACCCCAATTAGTCGACTGGTTGATTGTTTGGTTTTACAGGGATTTCTGTCATCCAATATAGAATGATTCTCATATTAGCTTCCCAGTAATAATATTGAAAGTTTGGAAGTGCTATACCACCCTGGGGACGAGATCTTTGCAATATGCTCTTACATATCCAAGGGTTTGTCTTGTTCCAGATAAAAGCGGATATCAGTTTATCAATGGAGATAAAAATACTTTGTCAGAAAGATAGGAATACATTGAAATAAGTATGAAAATGTACGTAATGCATTTATTTAAACAGTGTTAATTCTTCCTCCCAAAGAAAGAGAAAGTAAATCCCAGCATTCAAGATCCTGTTTCAAACAACAATCAAGGGAGGGAAATTGGCTTTATAGAAATTGTGAATGACCAAATGTCTTTAGTAGGACCTGGATCTCTGGAAGACCAGTTAAAGGGTCAGACATATATAATAGCATGACATCCGCATAGAGTGAAATTTTATGTTCTAAGCCCCCACTTCGAATACCTTTGATAGTGGTGTTATTACGTATTGCTATGGCGAAAGGCTCAATTGCGGTGGCAAACAGCTGAGGGGATAGAGGACAACCCTGTCTTGTCCCACGTTGAAGTTGGAAATAGGATGGAAGGTTATTATTTGTGTGCACTGCAGCCATAGGGGAAGAGTAAAGTACTTTGATCCAGGACATAAAATTGGGACCGAATCCAAATTGTTTGAGAGTATAAAATAGATCATCAAACTCCACCTGATCAAACGCCTTCTCAGCATCAAGTGATAACAATATCTCTGGAGTGTCAGTTGAAGAGGGAATTAAAAACATTAAAAAAACAATACTCTGAAGTCTGATATGAAAAAGAGAACCCACCCTGGTCAGGTCACCTAATAGAACAAGTTAACCGCTAATCCCCAAACAAAGATATCCACACATAATGTGCTTGTAGTGGGGAACACTAAACCTAACAAGTAGAGAGCCCTGCTGAAATAGTGAAGGATTTAAAACAAGTTATGCGTAATAAATCAATAAGAAATACTTACTTACAACCCCAAACTAGGCTGTTTTAAAAGAAAGTATAAATCATTTTATAAATCACATCTTACAGCAATACCACTAAATTAGCAATTAAATCGTATTGGTCACATACACATGGTTAGCAGATGTTAATGTGAGTGTAGCGAAATGCTTGTAACAGCAACATCTTTAAAGAAATGACGTAACCTAATAATAGAACTGTGCTTTGTCTACCCTGGATAAGGGTACCATCGATAAATACAAATGAGTGGCTTCATGGTAATAAAATAAAACGTTAAAACAAAAGGAGAATTGACTCACCAGAACTAAGGCACTAACGTAACCTAATAATTACAATATCAACTGATACCACTGGCAACGCTATACAGTATCTACAAAAGAGAGACTGAGTCTGCAGTGGTAGACACATTCGTCCATTACCCTAATCGCCAAATAGGTGAACATTCAGCCATTTGCTTTGTCTGCCCTCGGTAGAATGTTCGCCTTTACGAAGACCATCGCCTTATGGGAGATCTTGGAACTATGTTATATGGAGTCTGGCAGGAAAAGACACACCATACCAAATGTTGGTCCGTCCACGGAGCAGACTCTTGACATCTTTGAAAGCGGCACAGTCACAAGTAACGCTGGGGGCATAGTCTGGGAAGATAGAGATGAGTGCTCCGTTGCATCAAAGTGGGACAAATTCTCTGGCACACCAAAGAACATCAATACAGTCCTGATAGTAGTGTAGTTCAGCCACAATGACGCAAGGTTTCTGCCAGGATTTCTTGCTTGAGAGCCCCGACGTGAGCGTCTACAAATACAGTTGAAGACGGAAGTTTACATACACTTAGGTTGGAGTCATTAAAACTTGTTTTTCAACCACTCCACAAATTTCTTGTTAACAAACTATAGTTTTGGCAAGTCGGTTAGGACATCTACTTTATGCATGACACAAGTAATTTCCCCAACAATTGTTTACAGACATTTCTTTATATTTTGGTTAGGTCAGGGTGTGACTAGGGTGGATACGCTAGTTTTTGTATTGTCTAGGGGTTTTGTATTGTATAGGGTTTTTGTATGTCTAGGGTTTTGTAGGTCTAGGTATTTGTATGTTTATGGTGGCCTGATATGGTTCCCAATCAGAGGCAGCTGTTTGTCGTTGTCTCTGATTGAGGATCATATTTAGGTAGCCATTTCCCTTTGGTGTTTGTGGGTTCTTATTCTATGTTTAGTTGCCTGTCTGCACTATTCATATAGCTTCACGTTTCGTTCGTTTTGTTGTTTTGTTAGTTTGTTCAGTGTTCTTTCTTGAAGAATGTACGCATAACACCCTTCACCTTGGTCCGGTTCATACAACAAACGTGACAATAATTCACTGTATCACAATTCCAGTGGGTCAGAAGTTTACATACACTAAGTTGACTGTGCCTTTAAACAGCTTGGAAAATTCCAGAAAATTATGCCATGGCTTTAGAAGCTTCTGATAGGCTAATTGACATAATTTGATTCAATTGGAGGTGTACCTGTGGATGTATTTCAAGGCCTAACTTCAAACGCAGTGCCTCTTTGCTTGACATCATGGGAAAATAAAATGAAATCAGCCAAGACCTCAGAAAAAAATTGTAGACCTCCACAAGTCTTGTTCTTCCTTGGAAGCAATTTCCACACGCCTGAAGGTACCACGTTCATCTGTACAAATAATAGTACACAAGTATAAACACCATGGGACCAAGCAGCCGTCATACTGCTCAGGAAGGAGACGCGCTCTGTCTCCTAGAGATGAACGTACTTTGGTGCGAAAAGTGCAAATCAATCCCAGAACAACAGCAAAGGACACTGTGAAGATGCTGGAGGAAACAGCTACAAAAGTATCTATATCCACAGTAAAACGAGTCCTATATCGACATAACCTGAAAGGCCACTCAGCAAGGAAGGAGCCACTGCTCCAAAACCGCCATAAAAAAAAGCCAGACTACGTTTTGCAACTACACATGGGGACAAAGATTGTACTTTTTGGAGAAATGTCCTGTGGTCTGATGAAACAAAAATAGAACTGTTTTGCCATAATGACCATCGTTATGTTAGGAGGAAAAAGGGGGAGGCTTGCAAGCCGAAGAACACCATCCCAACTGTGAATCACGGGGGTGGCAACATCATGTTGTGGGGGTGCTTTGCTGCAGGAGGGACTGGTACACTTCACAAAATAGATGGCATCATTAGGATGGAAAGTTTTGTGGATATATTGAAGCAACATCTCAAGACATCAGTCAGGAAGTTAAAGCTTGGTGGCAAATGGTTCTTCCAAATGGACAATGACCCCAAGCATACTTCCAAAGTTGTGGAAAAATGGCTTAAGGACAACAAAGTTAAGGTATTAGAGTGGCCATCACAAAGCCCTGACCTCAATCCCATAGAAAATTTGTGGGCAGAACTGAAAAAGCGTGTGCGAGCAAGGAGGTCTACAAACCTGACTCGGTTAGACCAGCTCTGTTAGGAGGAATGGGCCAAAATTCACCCAACTTATTGTGGGAAGCTTGTGGAAGGCTACCCGAAATGTTTGACCCAAGTTAAACAATTTAAAGGCAATGCTACCAAATACTAATTGAGTGTATGTAAACTTCTGACCCACTGGGAATGTGATGAAAGAAATAAAAGCTGAAATAAATCATTCTCTACTATTATTCTGACATTTCACGTTCTTAAAATAAAGTGGTGATCCTAACTGACCTAAGACAGGGAATTTTTACTAGGATTGAATGCCAGGAATTGTGAAAAACTGAGTTTAAATGTATTTGGCTATAAGGTGTATGTAAACTTCCGACTTCAACTGTATCTGAGCTACTGTGTCCAACACACAACCTGTTGTTATGTTGGGCATCTGCTGACCAAAAAAGGATGTTATTATGATATTTTTTTCTAATGACATGTTTGCTAATATAAAGGTTTAAGGAATACAGGCATGCAACACATTACTACAAGACGAAACAGCTCAATCAAGCCTGGTGGTCTTGCCAGTATAAAAGCAAAGCTTGCTTTCACAAAAAGCATGAAAAGGTAGTGTAATGGGATAATGTCTTACAGTGGTGTGTGAAGAATCCAATACTTTACCTTGTATCCAGTACAAATCACATTATTGTGGAAGCACCACCTCTAAGAGTATGAACTAGGCTGTTTGAGAAGGTTTGAATCCTAAGCAAACTGCCTACACATAGTTTGAAGTACAATGCCAACATAGCTACTGTAGTAGGTCAAAGCTGTATGCTGGAAAACCTTGAGCATGGGTGGAAAAGGCATTGTGGCGCTCATGTGAGTTTCCTTTCTTTTTTGGCTTCAAACCAATGCCTATTCTCACTTAAAACATTTTATTCTGTTTTTAATTGTATAGATACTTACGTCACTGCAATGTGCATGTTCTCTCTTATGTATTTATTGTTTATTCTTTATTGTTGTTAGTGTAATCCACTTCACAAAGGAGTAGACAGATGGAAATGTCAGTGAAGTGTTTTGAGCCATATCCAAATGTAGCTGCTATACCTGTATGTATCCCTAGCCTCTAGATGTTCTAGAGCTACCTGTGAACATGTCAGTAGCAGTGTGGGGAGCCGACACCATATGGGATTGTAACTGCTGGGCTGAATTGCTGCTGATGACAAGCAGGTCACAATGATTGCTCTCATCCCTTTACAGCCAGACTGCTGTGATGTGATTTCGTTCTGTGTCTGTCTGTATCCTTCCCTCAGAGCTGGTAGGAGGCTGTGGGTCAGTCAGGGGCTGTCATTAAGAAAAGATTGGCAGCTCTCTCCCCAACAGGGATCAGTCATTCCTCACCCTGCAGGTGACATACTGACCCAGCACTGGACTACCAGGATTCACTGTAATTATCTGAATGGCAGGGAATGGGTTTGGCACTGGTGGGACGAGATGATGAGCTAAAGATACAGTAACTCCTTTGGGGAAAAGCTTCCATCCCCATATGACAGTCAGTTAGACTCCATGACAACCAAACAGACAACATACAATATGTACCCAAATAAATACAAAGAACATGTGTGTTGACTATTCCGACACCAACACCTGTACTTTTAAAGCAGTTATACTAATAAGGAAGTCTGAAATGATTCCATAACATTTTTAATTGGCTCTTTAGCAGGTGGAAATAACTAATGGACACTCCCATTGGGAGAGGATAGGAGTAATATCAAACTGAGAATTCATAAAACATATCTCATCTTCTCCTGTCCGTCCTGCACACATACTGTTTAATGAGCTACTGCAATTATCCTCTTATTTATTCAAGCCTTGACCCAGCACACAAAAACACACACACACAAACACACTCTATTTCTGAATCCACTCAGGACAATTTGTTTAATATTGCTAAGTGACCATCCAAGTTCAGCAGCTTTTCCAATATTACATTTATTCCACTGGCCTGTTGTTGTTCTTTTTTAGATTTTCTGTCCTTTCTTTTCTTTCGTGTGCACCACTTTCATCTTCTCCTCTCTATTCTCCTGCCCCCCTCCCCTCCCCGTCTTGAGAGATGGGGATTGTTTATTTTTGTGTTTTTTTATGGCAATGTCACAGGCGTGCAGGGTGAGGTTAAGCTATTGTTTAAAATGGCAATGTAGAGAGACTCGTTTAAAGCTGCAGAGCTGGTGTAGCAGCCCTTTGAACCAGCTCCTTCTGACATATCTACAGTGCTTTCAGAAAGTATTCATACCATTCGACTTATTCCACATTTTGTTGTTACAGTCTGAATTTTAAATGGATTAAATTGATGTTTTTTCTCTCCTATCTACACACAATACCCCATATTGACAAAGTGACAACATGTTTCTAGAATTATTGCACATTTACTGAAAATGAATACCGAATATCTCATGTACATAAGAATTCACACCTCTGTGTCAATACATGTTAGAATCACCTTTGGCGCAGTTACAGCTGTGAGTCCTTCTGGGTAAATCTCTAAGAGCTTTGTACACCTGGATTGTACAATATTTGCGCATTATTCTTTTTTAAATTCTTCAAGCTCTGTCAAATTGGTTGTTGATCATTGCTAGACATCCATTTTCAAGTCCTGCCATAGATTGTCAAGCCAATTTAAATCCAAATTCGATGTCGTTTATTTGTGTATATTTGTATATTTGGGCTTCTGTTTTAGGTTATTGTCCTGCTGAAAGGTACATTTATTTCCCATTGTCTGCTGGAAAGCAGACTGAACCAGGTTTTCCTCTAGGATTTTGCCTGTGTTTTAGCTCTATATCGTTTATTTTTATCCTAATAAACTCCCTGGTCCTTGCTGATGACAAGTATACCCATAACATGATGCAGCAACCACCATGCTTGAAAATATGAACTGGTACTTTGTTGTGTTGGATTTGCCCCAAACATAACGCTTTGTATTCAGGACATAAAGTTAATGTCTTTGCCACATTTTTTGGTACCTTATTGCCAACATGATTTATGTTTTGGAATATTTTTATTCTGTACAGGCTTCCTTCTTTTCACTCTGTCTTTTAGGTTAGTATTATTGAGTAACTTGTTGATCCGTCCTCAGTTTTCTCCTATCACAGCTATTAAAGTCTGTAACAGTTTTAAAGTCACCATTGGCCTCAGGGTGAAATCTTTGAGTGGTTTCCTTCCGTTAGGAAGGGCGCTTGTATCTTTGTAGTGACTGGGTGTATTGATACACCATCCAACGTGTAATTAATAACTTCACCATGGTCAAAGGGATATTAAGTGTCTACTTTTATTCTTACCCATCTACCAATAGGTGCCCTTCTTTGCAAAGTATTGGAAAACCTCCTTGGTCTTTGTGGTTGAATCCGTGTTTGAAATTCACTGCTCGACTGAGGGACTTTACAGATAATTGTATGTGTGGTGTACAGAGATGAGGTAGTCATTCAAAAATCCTGTTACACACTATTATTGCACACCGACTGAGTCCATGCAACTTATTATGTGACTTGTTAAGGAAATTGTTCCTCCTGAACTAATTTAGGCTTGCGATGACAAAGGGATTTGTTGTGTTGGGTTTGAAGACTTATTGACTCAAGACATTCCAGCTTTGAATTCCTAAACACATAATTCCACTTTGACATTATGGGGCCAGTGACACAAAATCTAAATGTAATTCATTTTAAATTCAGGCTGTAACACAACAACATGTGGCAAAAGTCACACTTTTTACTCTTGTGTGTATTTCTCAGCATCATTATATCTTACAAGACTATTTTCAATATGAGGAGAAAGACCAAGGTCTTGGGTTAAAATGGGGACCCTTTATCCTTAAATCTTATTCCAACATGGAGTTATTAGCCATTAAACACATTCTGTCCACTTGTGACAACCAGCCCCATCACGGGGTTGGATGTCACAGAGTGTTTTTGTTGAATGTTGCAGAGTGTGGGGTTGGATGTCACAGAGTATGGGGTATGGAGTCACAATGTTTGCTAGTAACTTATTCCTTTTTTAAAGGGAAACAGAGCAATATAGCAAACAGAGTCTTAGAAATAGCCAAGCCTTTCTTTGATCAAACAAAATTCTGAATTTTATGCCTTTTGAATATCTTTTGACCTTTTTTGTAAATGTGTGTGTGTGTGTGTTTGCACATGCATGTGTGTGTGTTGTGATTGTATATTGTATATTGGCAGTGGTAAAGTTGATAGTGACGACCAACCCCACAGTTCATGTGACAGCCATCCCCAACCACTCCCCCCAATGTTAATTAAGATGCTAGTTACCACATGGCTTTACCTAGAAATTCAGAAATTGGTTTGAAATATATCTCTCCCTTTCCTCTTTTCAGCAAACATAATATTCATGGATACTCACATAATTCAAACATTTACAAAGAAAATACCAATAAATATATTTTTTTACTTTCACCTATGAAAGAAACATAAATTCCCTTTACCTCATTGTTTTGTCATGCTAACATGACCAGGTGGATGAGTCCTTTCAAAGAATTCACACATTTTAAACGTACAAATATTACACAGCACCATTTAGATTGGGAGGAATTATCACTGTGACAACCAACCCGTGCGACACCCAACCCCGTTCTCCCCTATCACTCTTTGAGTGTCAAACAAGAATAGCTGTATTGGGGCAGTAGTTAGAGCATATTGCTATACAACCCCATTGAAGTGTGTATGTTATATATATGATGCTGTATGGATTCTTGCTCAATCCTTTCTTCAGTGTTTTATGCTTTTTTAAACGAGGGACAGTGTAGCTTCAGTGTGTTTTCAATGCTGACACAGGTCAAACTCAGCGATAAGTCCACTTAAGCGCTTCTGTTTTTGTTTTCCAACTACTTTTCCTTGGATGAGATCATAAATAGTGGTAAATAAGGTTTCCTGATTCTCAAAGATTCTCAATAGCACCTTGCTTATTTTATGTTTACTGTTGAAGTCAGAGTGTTTTGGTTTGTGTTGCAGTGACGTGATATTAACCATGGCCCTGTCTGCACTCTAGCAGCACCTGCTCTCCTTCCCTCTCGCATAATCAAACCTGGTGACTAGGGTTACTGTGTAACCACGGTAACAGAGGAGGCACCCATCAAGAAGCCCTGGCTGGCCTTGCTGTAAACCAGAGTTGTTGGAGGGGAAAGCCAAGGGATTGATCCTTACAGTGCCTCTGTTTTGTCCTTATCCTTCTGGCTCTGGACATATTTCATTAGCAGTGTGTAAATGATTTTGTCATGAAAGTCATTTGATGGGTAGGTCATGCAACCAACTGTCACATTAACATCTGTTTATCAGCAAAGGTCCCAGTGTGTGTCTGTCTAAGCCTGGCTCTCTGAGTAATAAAGTTCCACCCAGTAAATGAATAATGTAGTGGAATGTAAAAGAGAGAGCAAATAGAGGGAGGAAGGAGTGAGGAAGCTAGACTTCAAGGCAGGGTTAGTGTGTTTCTCAGGGGAGGGCACATCCAGAAGAAGCTCTCTCTCATTCGTTCTCTTTCCTCAGGAACGTGCTGCTGCTGTGGTGCACAGGGCTCTCACAGATCTGTCTACGTTTGAATAATCTAATTGGGGAGCTCATTTGAATTTTTATATAGATTACAGGGTTAGTGGTGAGTGTTAGATTTGAATATAAGTCTACAGATGACAGGTTACTGCGCAGCTAGATATGCTGTTGGCTAATGTATTGTATGTACAGAATAGACAGAAGCTTTTGTTGCTCCCTTAACTATTGTGACGGGTGGTACCACCAATAGTATATCCTGTTTCTCTACCCCACTCATTACTTTCTTTTCTCCACTCAATGAATGTTTTGGTCTAGTTAGAGGGAATGAGAGGTACACCTGAGAGACAAATAATGTATGCATGAGTAATGTCTGTCACTCCCAACGAGAACATGTTCAGGTCATTTCCTCCATCGTTTCATATTATATAGATGGGGTTGAGATTGTCCCGGTACCCTTCCATGGAGGATGGGAGTGGTGGCCAGTGCCATATGAAGTAGACAGAGACATAGCTGAGCAGTAAATCTATGAGGGATTCACTCAAACACGCTGGTATAAACCATAGCAAGATTCATTACCTCCAATACTGCCCATTCTATTGGGGTAGATTGCTGCTGCTTTCTGCTCTCTGACAGAACCAATGATGTATATAAAACCTGGATTGTTGATGCTATGTACTGGCCAGTGAGAGAGGCTTTGAAGCCACTAGTCGGCCATATTGCCCCTGCTCAGAAGGAGCAGTCGTCCATAGGAATGAATGGCATTCTACAGTATTTCAATTAAATGTTTAAACGACAGAATTACATGTATTTATTTTTGTTGTTGTAGTGGGGACAGTATCACTAGAACTTTCAAAAAATTACACTTTAAGGAAAATGTTTTTATATATGTTTTCAATTTTTATTTAAATGTTTATCTCACATAATATCATTTAAAATTATGCATTAAGGTGTCTGTAACAGAATAAATGTGGCAAAAACAAATGTAGACATTAATAAATGCATTTCTATAATTTCCTAAATATTTGTACAATGGTGGGGGAGTGCCAAGATGGAGGCGTGTTGGCTTTAAAACAGCGCCTCCTGTCAGTCATCTAGTGTATATATAAATCATTGGTCAGAACTCATACCAATTTATGTGGAGAGCAGCATGGAATATATATTGATTGTTGCCAGTGACTACTAGGAGCTATGTTTAGTGCTAATGAACCTGGCATCATATCTAAAGGCGCCTTATGTTTTAGATGTTTTAGACTGCCATAGTACCATCATCACACCGTAAAAACAGACATGGTCCATCTGTACCCTGATTCAGAACTAAACCAACAAGCAACCATGGAATTTGAATATTCATCAGCATCTGACATGACTTTGAGCTCTTGGCATGGAGAATGGCATGAAACCATATCTAGAATTCCTGATCAGTGAATAGCACATGTATGCTTTTCTGCAAGGAGAATGTTGAGGGTCTGAATGTGCCATCGAACACCCACTATAATGTATGTGTCTCAATGAGCCATTGAGATACATACATTATAGTACATGTTTATCCTTATATCATATCTCCTTGTTAACTTCTTAGATAGGATTGAAGAAAGCCAAATGGAGGACCTTCTACCTTGCCTAATGATGCAGGTAGTCATGCACTCCAGAGTGGCGCAGCGGTCTAAGACACTGCATCTCACTAGAGGCTACACTACAGACCCTGGTTTGATCCCGGGCTGTGTCACAACCGGCCGTGATTGGGAGTCCGGGTTAACATGGGAGGGTTTGGCTGGGGTAGGCCGTCATTGTAAAATAAGAAATTGTTCTTAACTGACTTGCCTAGTTAAATAAATCTAGTCCTGTCTGATCATGGAGAGATAGGATACAGGAAATCAAATAATTATTTATTTATCAAGTTCATTACTACAGTATGCCACCAAATTTAGCAACAGCAGACCATTCATTAGTCATGTGCCCATTTCAAGCAGAATTTGTTTTAAAGTTGGATACAGAGGTTAGGTTTATAACTAACTTAGCTTTCTTTAGTCCTGCAGACGACCTTATTGATAGTGTGTATCTCGTGTGAATGTAAAAAATAGACCATACACGACAACACATAATCCTACCCGCTACCTTTAATAAAGATTTCTGTTTGAATTCTCTCTCCAGCCTAGCCATAAAGCTACGGGCTGTATTGTATTTGTTTAGGGGCACCCCACAGTTACCCTCTATCTCCATCCCTCTCTCTCCATCAGTTCCTATCACAACCCCCTGTTCAAGAGAGAAAGAACCCATTTCCTTTTGGGAATAGAAACCAAAAAAGATGAGATCCTGTCATCTATAATTCATTGAGGTCAGTGACCTCTGGAGAGTCACTGCATCGCCCCCTCTATCTGGGATGTTGATTTGCTTTGTTTTCATGGTACTCCTCACCCCCTGTTGTGGTTGGGTTGTTGTGCTGCTAACACACAGCTAGGACACTGTAGTCTACAAACTCTATCACCCAATAGTGAAATGCAGTAATGTAATCTACTTGAATCTAATTTCCTTACCTATGCATTTAAGATTACTACTTTTTCAGTGTTCTGATTTTAACATAACCTGTGAATTTAAATGCTACAGTATATCAGCAATGGCCATCAGGTACTGAATCAGCCAGCTAATCCATCTGCAGTGCTTTTCACATTGACTGACTAATGATTAGATTTCACCACTCACTATCTATAACTTCAATATGGTCCAATTACAGCCCAGGATAATGATGACTGGATTGTTACTGCTTGATGAATAGTACTAGTGAATTGAATAATAAGATTAGAATAATCTTTGCTCTTCTCAACTCTTTTATTCACCAGAGCGAGAAGGGAGAGAATAGGGCATGGCTTGACTGTCACTTAGTGTGTTTATAATTACATTTCATCAGTTTGAAATAGGTCAGGGTGTCAAGGATTCTCTCTCTGTCTCTTTATCACTTGTTGTACTCACCTTTATTTGGAGTTTGAGTGTCCCTATCCAAGAAGAGGGTGCTGTAGTAACCTCTGTTGAAGTATCATTCGGGGCTCCCGAGTGGCGCAGCAGTCTAAGGCACTGCATCTCAGTGCTAGAGGCGTCACTACAGACACTGGTTCAACTGGCCGTGATTGGGAGCCCCATAGGGCGGCGCACAATTGGCCCTGAGTCGTACGGGTTAGGGTTTGGCCGGGGTAGGCCGTCATTGTAAATAAGAATGTGTTCTTAACTGACTTGCCTTGTTAAATAAAGGTTTAAAATAAAATCAACATGTCCGCCTCAGAATAGAAAAGTGGAAAATGGAGTTGGGACAATGAGAGACTGAGGTAGGTGGTATGTCAGAAGGATGAGAGGTGTATATGGAGAATGGGGGGAATAGGTGTAAGGGGTGTAGGGAAGTTGTGTAAGACAGGTGTAGGGAGGATGGGACAGTGTGGGTGAGGGGTATAGGGAGGCTGGGAGTGTGGGAGTGAGGGTCATAGGGGAGTTGGTAGATAGGTGTAGTGAGGATGTGCAATGTACTGTAGGCAGGATGGGAAAGTGGAGTAGAGAGATTTTGGTAGCATGGGTGAGTGTGGGAGAGAGATACCTTTAGGGCAGCAGCAGGATTTGGGGTGTGGAGGGTGTGGAGGGTGAGGATGTATGTGGTGGAGCAGCAGGGTCTGGGGTGTGGAGGGTGAGGATGTATGTGGTGGAGCAGCAGCAGGGTGTGGAGGGTGAGGATGTATGTGGTGGAGCAGCAGGGTCTGGGGTGTGGAGGGTGAGGATGTATGTGGTGGAGCAGCAGGAGGGTGATGATGTATGTGGTAGAGCAGCAGCAGGGTCTGGGGTGTGGAGGGTGAGGATGTATGTGGTAGAGCAGCAGCAGGGTGTGGAGGGTGAGGATGTATGTGGTGGAGCAGCAGCAGGGTGTGGAGGGTGAGGATATATGTGGTGGAGCAGCAGGGTCTGGGGTGTGGAGGGTGAGGATGTATGTGGTAGAGCAGCAGCAGGGTGTGGAGGGTGAGGATGTATGTGGTAGAGCAGCAGCAGGGTGTGGAGGGTGAGGATGTATGTGGTAGAGCAGCAGCAGGGTGTGGAGGGTGAGGATGTATGTGGTAGAGCAGCAGCAGGGTGTGGAGGGTGAGGATGTATGTGGTGGAGCAGCAGGGTCTGGGGTGTGGAGGGTGAGGATGTATGTGGTAGAGCAGCAGCAGGGTGTGGAGGGTGAGGATGTATGTGGTAGAGCAGCAGCAGGGTCTGGGGTGTGGAGGGTGAGGATGTATGTGGTAGAGCAGCAGCAGGGTCTGGGGTATGGAGGGTGAGGGTGTATGTGGTGGAGCAGCAGCAGGGTGTGGAGGGTGAGGATGTATGTGGTGGAGCAGCAGGGTTTGGGGTGTGGAGGGTGAGGATGTATATGGTGGAGCAGCAGCAGGGTGTGGAGGGTGAGGATGTATGTGGTGGAGCAGCAGCAGGGTGTGGAGGGTGAGGATGTATGTGGTGGAGCAGCAGCAGGGTCTGGGGTGTGGAGGGTGAGGATATATGTGGTAGAGCAGCAGCAGGGTCTGGGGTGTGGAGGGTGAGGATGTATGTGGTGGAGCAGCAGGAGGGTGATGATGTATGTGGTAGAGCAGCAGCAGGGTCTGGGGTGTGGAGGGTGAGGATGTATGTGGTGGAGCAGCAGCAGGGTGTGGAGGGTGAGGATGTATGTGGTGGAGCAGCAGCAGGGTGTGGAGGGTGAGGATGTATGTGGTGGAGCAGCAGGGTCTGGGGTGTGGAGGGTGAGGATGTATGTGGTAGAGCAGCAGCAGGGTGTGGAGGGTGAGGATGTATGTGGTGGAGCAGCAGAGTCTGGGGTGTGGAGGGTGAGGATGTATGTGGTGGAGCAGCAGCAGGGTGTGGAGGGTGAGGATGTATGTGGTGGAGCAGCAGAGTCTGGGGTGTGGAGGGTGAGGATGTATGTGGTGGAGCAGCAGCAGGGTGTGGAGGGTGAGGATGTATGTGGTGGAGCAGCAGAGTCTGGGGTGTGGAGGGTGAGGATGTATGTGGTAGAGCAGCAGCAGGGTGTGGAGGGTGAGGATGCATGTGGTAGAGCAGCAGCAGGGTGTGGGGTGTGGAGGGTGAGGATGTATGTGGTGGACAGTAGCTCTATGTGGGTCAGCCCATCCCTGGCTAATAGAGGAGGGAAAGTTCTGCCACAGCTCTTTCGTTAAGCCTGGGAGCCTCCTGCTCTACAGTAAATCTCTCTGGGGCTTTTCTATATGGCTGCAGGCTGCAGTCAGCAAGACAGACTCCTTCACTCTCTCCACCCGTCTTCAGTGATGCTGCAGGAGCATTTTTGGCGTCCTGCAGACTGGGTAGCTGTCTGAAACGTGGGCAGTTATTCCCCTGAAGTGATCCCTGTCTGAAATATACACAGCATGTGGATTGGAAGAGACTGTCAGAGGAGTTTGCCTGTGCACTTGTAGAACTTTTATGGACTTTCTTCCTTTACTTACCACACTGCAGTGGAGAGCTCCTTTCATGCAATCATAAAATATCGTCTCGTTATTCCCTTTTGAAGAGGGAGTTGGTCAGTTCAGTGATTTTATTGAATGCAGTCCTTCTGCATCATTACATTCCATTATTTCATTGGCTTGACAAAAGAACTACAGCAATGACAATAAGTTAGCCAATCTACAGTGTGCCTCATCAGTAACCGTTCTTCTGTGGCAGGGGGTACAGTAGGCACACGTGAAACCCAGGCTGAATCCAGAGATACAGCTGCGCTGCATCATGTCTTAATCAAAGGCGATAGAAAAAAGCCCCCATAGAGAATGATTTGTTTTCCAGCCTTCACCACTGTTCTAACAAAAGCCTTATCATTACACAATCCCAGGCCTTTTAATGGTGATTCCTCCAAATAACCCTGCCTGATTAAAATTGCCTGGAAAAGGGCGGTGAGCAGCGATTATAATTAGGCGCTGGACAGGACTCATTTGGTGGTATTTGGGGCCATTGTTTGTCGTTACCTCCTGCTGCCTTGATGGTGGGTTATAAGGTCTTCACTGGGAGAGAGGTACACCCAGCTGGAGACCACTCCGCACCTGCTAAACTATCAGTCCCAACCTCACACAGAGAACTGCAGAACTATCTCTCTTTCACTGTTTTTTTACAATTATTTTTAATGCTACTGCTTTCACTGTTTTTGCTGTGGCTCGATTGACAGGTAGCTATTTATGTATTTGACTCATGCTTGGGCAGTGCTTTAGTTTATTGATTGTGTATTCATCAGAATCCAGTATGGATGTGGAGATAATGTCAAGAGAGCCTGTAGTGTTCTTAATGTTTTTATAGGCCTGGCTTGTACATTATTGGAATCCCCCTCTGGTGAATTGGCAGTCTTCCTACAGTACTTCGATCCACACCTGTACAGTATGTCATTTTCCCATATTGACAGTCAAAGGTTTAGCCTTTTCTTATTGAATACTTTGTTTGGAAATTACACTATATGACTCTCTCCTAGAGGTAAAATCTTTGAATACCAATATCTACATTGCTTCAATCTTTTCTATAATTTCTGTCATTTTAATGGCTAAAGATTGTCCCTTAAAGGGACAATCTGCAGTTGCTACATCCATTTTTGGATATATACCCATTGATTCTTGAAGAATATACCTTCAAAATATCTAAAGAGCTTAGTGTAACTGTTGTATCCCATCAGAACCCAAAATAATATATGCCTCTTTTCTCCAATGTTTGTAAACATTGTAAATGTAAACAAACACTGTATAGCTTCAAAACATGCTTGAAACTATCATTTTTATATCATGGATGTTCAGTCCTTGCATCCAACCTCTGTCTAATAATTTGAGAGTGGTTACATTTCGCCAGTCCCATCCCTCAGCTTTTTACCAAAACAGAAGCAGGGTGTCCACTTTGTAATTTTTTCAACTACGGATTGGCCCTTTAAGTCCTCTCATCCACAAACCTTTGAATATGAAGGTGGACCATAGAAGGTTTCCTCTTCACGGAAGGCGTGACAAATTATATTGTGAGAAGTCTCCTTTCTGCAGTGGTGTAGTGCTATTTTTTTTAGATGCGAAAGTAAAAAAGAAAAAAGTACAAAGTTTGTTGTAGATGTAAATACAGCTGTAGCCTATTGAATATTATTACAGAATATGAATTAAATTAATCCTCCAATTGCAACGTCTGCTTATGCCCACATGTATTGTCTCAATACGTTCTTATATTTTTAATACCCCCTATTTTTAATAGCCTAACACCAAGTTAGGCTACCTAATTTCAAAATAATAATTATTCAAGTTTTACCAGTGAAAGTCTGCATCTCCATGCCAATCATTTCATTTCAATCAGTTTCACGGGAATATGCATTTAGATTTTCTTGAATTACTGTACTGGTGTTAACAAGCTATTATCCTTTGTTGTATTTTATTTCAATCGAAGCTAATATCCTGCCTAGTGGTGCACGCTGTTGAGTTTTGGTGCATGAGAAAATAAATGTGACTATTCAGCTTCAGCTAACCAACATAAAATCTCACTAGAAATTAGGTGTTATTGGTTTAACAATAATGTTATAGGCCTACTATGCTATGCTATTATATTCAGTTCTGTTTGTGAAATACTAATTACCCACTTGTCACGGAAGTCAATTCAATGTCTATTCCACATTGGTTAAAATGCAATTTCATTGAAATGACGTGGAAACAACATTGACTCAAACAGTGTGTGTCCAGTGGGTCATCATTATGCGATCTTGCGGAACACTGATTCAGCTTCACAAATTATTTTCCAGAAATATTTTTACCAGCTCCTTGTATTCTCAAATTGAAATCCCTTGCACACTGGCAGCACTACTCCCTTGCCTTTCTGGTAGAACTGCTGCAGAGTTCTGTAGAGTAGAAGGGGATGATAAAAGCCTCCCTATGGTTTCTCTCCGTGTTCTGAGGTCACTGAGGCTCAAGTTAACAACAAGCTTGGTTGGGTAGGTTACTTTCTAAATGTAATCCGTTACGGTTACTAGTTACCTGCCCAAAATTGTAATCAGTAACGTAACTTTTGGATTACCCAAACTCAGTAACATCATCTGATTACATGTTGTTACTTTTAGATTACTTTCCCCTTAAGAGGCATTAGAAGAAGACAAAAATGTATGTTACCAATTGAACAACATCTATTGCAGAATTGTCACGAGAATTATGTTCTCAGTGTTCATAACCCAATTCAATTAAACACTCAGTCTGCAACCCAGAATCTGTAAGATACTGGTTGAATGAAACAGATGGAGGCCCAGCTACGATAGTCAGAAAGTTTATTTACGAGAGCGCTAGTCCGTTGTACAAAACCATTAATTCTGTACTGGCTCCTTACTTACATTCACACACTAACATTAGGTATCCTACGCACATACATACACACACAAACAGTAGGTATCCTACGCACATACTGTCCTACTACCCAGCCGACAAAGATTAGGGAGGCGGCCGTGAGAATCACTCCCCGTCCTCTCTCAAGATAGGGAGACCGTGGGAAGTACTTCCCGTCCACTCCCCAATCTATCAGAGACCCCTAGCCAGATCGGCACCGAATTTTGCTCAGTCTGTGTTTAAGATACTATAAAAACATATTGTACCGATATATTGTTTTACCCTAATTCTGCAACATGTTTCATAATCCTCTGCAAGCCTAACAGTTTCTCCCCTCCACGGGTGGAGACAGAATGTCCTGTAAGGAACACAGTGGTCCAGCTTGTCTGTCGATAGCTCCTCTTATCATTTGTTTCCCACATGCACCCTGCTTACATACTAAAAAGGAACAAAAGGTCCTTGTTCTAATTCTGACTAAAACTACACACATCATCAGATTATAGATTTATGATTCTAATACATTTCATACAGTTCTAATAAATGTAATGCAATTATATGGTTTCAGGGTGGAATATTCTATTCATTATTTTAAGCATATAAATTCCGGTAACAAGGATAAATCAATGTTAAAATTTACATAGCTGGCCATATATGGATGTTACATTTTACTTTATGGGTTGGTTATGTAGGGTCTTCTAACCCATCTCTTTCTACTACATATAATACGATTCCCTGATATTTTACATTGAAAACCGAAGTCTATCAGAATTCCAGTCATTCCAATAAATGTTATACCCCTTGATCTTCACGAATAGGACTTGGAAATATGGAAGTATAGATTAACCAAATTATTTTACCTGTGCTAAGGACTTATTAGCCAGCCCTACTCTGTTGTTTATGATTTTGTTGTCATGGAGGACTCATTGATTCGAGTTGAAAAATATATGCTGTGCTCATGAAATGGCATGCTTTGAGCACTACAGAAAAGTGCTATTTACATGTGAAAAATGAATGCCATATTCTGCATTTTCTATAGGCCTATTGTTTACCTATAGGCCTATTGTTTATTAGACACTCTAATGTACTTGTCCTCTTGCTCAGTTGTGCACCGGGACCTCCCACTCCTCTTTCTATACTGTTAGAGCCAGTTTGTGCTGTTCTGTGAAGGGAGTAGTACACAGCGTTGTACGAGATCTTCAGTTTCTTGGCAATTCCTCGCATGGAATAGCCTTAATTTCTCAGAACAAGAATAGGCTGATGAGTTTCATTAGAAAGTCGTTGTTTCTGGCCATTTTGAGCCTGTAATCGAACGCACTGAACCCACCCGCTGATGCTCCAGATACTCAACTAGTCTAAAGAAGGCCAGTTTGATTGCTTCTTTTACCACCACAACAGTTTTCAGCTGTGCTTACATAATTGCAAAAGGGTTTTCTAATGATCAATTAGCCTTTTCAAATGATCAACTTGGATTAGGTAACATAACGTGCCATTGGAACACAGGAGTGATGGTTGCTAATACAGTTGAAGTTGAAAGTTTACATACACTTAGGTTGGAGTCATTAAAACTAGTTTTTCAACCACTCCACACATTTCTTGTGAACAAACTATAGTTTTGGCAAGTCGGTTAGGACATCTACTTTGTGCATGACACAAGTCATTTTCACAACAATTGTTTACGGACCGATTAATTCACTTATAATTCACTGTATCACAATTCCAGTGGGTCAGAAGTTTACATACACTAAGTTGACTGTGCCTTTAAACAGCTTGGAAAATTCCAGAAAATCATGTCATGGCTTTAGAAGCTTCTGATAGGCCAATCGACATCATTTGAGTCAATTGGAGGTGTACCTGTGGATGTATTGCAAGGCCTAACTTCAAACTCAGTGCCTCTTTGCTTGACATCATGGGAAAATCCAAAGAAATCAGCCAAGACCTCCACAAGTTTGCTTCATCCTTAGGAGCAACTTCCACACACCTGAAGGTACCACGTTCATCTGTACAAACAATAGTACGCAAGTATAAACAGCATGGAACCACGCAGCCATCATACCGCTCAGGAAGGAGACGCGTTCTGTCTCTTAGAGATGAACGTACTTTGGTGTGAAAAGTGCAAATCAATCCCAGAACAACAGTAAAGGACCTTGTGAAAATGCTGGAGGAAACAGGTACAAAAGTATCTATATCCACCACAAGTCCTATATCGACATAACCTGAAAGGCCACTCAGCAAGGAAGGAGCCACTGCTCCAAAACCGCCATAAAAAAGCCAGACTACGGTTTGCAACTGCACATGGGGAGAAAGATCGTACTTTTTGGAGAAATGTCCTCTGGTCTGATGAAACAAAAATAGAACTGTTTGGTCATAATGACCATCGTTATGTTTGGAGGAAAAAGAGGGAGGCTTGGAAGCCGAAGAACACCATCCCAACCGTGAAGCGCGGGGGTGGCTGGATAATTTTGTGGGGGTGATTTTCTGCAGGAGGGACTGGTGCACTTCACAAAATAGATGGCAACATGAGGATGGAAAATTATGTGGATATATTGAAGCAACATCTCAAGACATCAGTCAGGAAGTTAAAGTTTGGTCGCAAATGAGTCTTCCAAATGGACAATTACCCCAAACATACTTCCAAAGTTGTGTCAAAATGGCTTAAGGACAACAAAGTCAAGGTATTGGAGTGGCCATCACAAAGCCCTGACCTCAATCCCATAGAATATTTGTGGGCAGAACTGAAAAAGCGTGTGCGAGCAAGGAGGCCTACAAACCTGACTTAGTTACACCAGCTCTGTCAGGAGGGATGGGCCAAAATTCACCCAACTTATTGTGGGAAGCTTGTGGAAGGCTACCCGAAACGTTTGACCCAAGTTAAACAATTTAAAGACAACGCTACCAAATACTAATTGAGTGTATGTAAACTTCTGACCCACTGGGAATGTGGTGAAAGAAAAAAAAGCTGAAATAAATCATTCTCTCAACTATTTTTCTGACATTTCACATTCTTAAAATAAAGTGGTGATCCTAACTGACCTAAGACAGGGATTTTTTACTAGGATTGAATGTCAGGAGTTGTGAAAAACTGAGTTTAAATGTATTTGGCTAAGGTGTATGTAAACTTCCAACTTCAACTGTATTTGGCCTCTGTACGCCTATGTAGATATTCCATAAAAAAATCTGCTATTTCCAGCTACAATAGTTATTTACAACATTAACAATGTCTACCCTGTATTTCTGATCAATTTGATGTTATTTTAATGGACGAAAATGTTGCTTTTCTTTCAAAAACAAGGACATTTCTAAGTGACTCCAAACTTTTGAATGGTAGTGTATGTAAATGTTATATATATATATATATGTAATTTATAAGTCAAAAAAATGATGTAGCAACTACCGATTGCCCCTTTAAATCTGTCAAAAGTGTACAAGTTTGAGCATGTGTCCATTAGGCCTATGGACTTTAAAAAAAATCTGCATTAATTAGATTGAGCAATAAAAGCCCCACTTTTCTTCCATAGGCTTGGATCCTCACTATGCAGCTGTTACAAGAACAAATTTTTCACTGGCTGTCCACTGGATTCAAAAACAATGATTGATAGGCAGCTTAAACTTCTTGAATTCAACCATTATTAGGTTCAAATACACATTTAGATTTGTGAACAACAATCCACAACAACCACAATACGTAAGACGCAAATAGCTAAATGAGAGAGCAGCAGTGTGATTCACATCAATGCGCTATGTAGATATCAATAATAAGTGATATCCGTATCGCCGCAGACTACACCACTACTGTCATCCTTACTTCCAAGCCTTTATTCAAGTTGGATAATCTTTTGATGCCAACAGAGATCGCACCATTGGGAGATATAGCTTACAACTTTAGCCTACAAAAGCCTATTCCTGCACTTTTACCGCGATCCATCAAACACATCTGGTGTGTCATCATAGTGGTCTCTGACTTATGGTCAAACTCGCTCAGGTGGAACAAACTTTTTTCAATGCTGATTTGAATGTCAGTGAGAATTCTTTTTCACAAACATCCTTTCTGATTTTAAAAGTAATCCTCAAAGTAATCCTCTAGTTTTTCAAAAGTATGTGTAATCTGATTACAATATTTTTGCTGGTAATGTAACAGATTACAGTTCAGTTTTTTTTGTAATCCCTTACATGTAACTGATTACATGTAATTCGTTACTCCCCAACTCCCCAAGACAGGGTCAGCCTGACCTCCTGCAGAAACTCACACAGCCATGGAATGACAGACATCTGCAGCAAGTGGATGAAGAAAACAGAGACTTCATTTCACATTGTGGATTCACACACACACACACACACACACACACACACACACACACACACACACACACACACACACACACACACACACACACACACACACACACACACACACACACACACACACAATGGAAGAGACACAGTTTAATCATTGGCTTCTTTGAGAGGAGGCTCCTCATCTCCTCCGTTGATTTTCTCCAGCAGTAGATCTAATCCCAGTCTTGTAAAGTCTCTGCGACATAGATGCAGCAGCTGCTGAATGGTTGTATCAGTGCCTGAATAACTGGATTATGTCCTGACTCCTGCTTTTAAGCCTGGCTAATGCGGTTGAGATTGAATCTTTTCTTTCATTTTCTCGGAAGCTTTGTCTAACTGGGTCTGCAGCAGGACCAGATCAGCTCTACTGATGCAGGCAGCCCAGCACCTTTACCTGTCTGTCACTGTTCAGACTCCATCATGCAGGGAATGGGTTTAAACACAGAGAAAATGACAAACCTTTCTTCAGTGACTCGAGAATGTGATAGTGTGAAAGTGTAACACTCTGTACCTGTGAACTTTCCCTTGTAATACAGTAGATTAAATACATTGTTACAAGTCCAACTTTGTCCTTGCCTAACTTCCTATGCATCCGTCAATTTCAGGTTATGATAATGATGTTTTGCAATGATTAAGTACACAACAGATATCACGTTGTCATGAAATATTCTTTAATATTGATATTGATTTTGCTTAAACATTTTCAGTCTTACGCAAAGCCTATTCTACAGCAAAGCCTTCCTCGGTCTTGCTCTCTCTCCACAGTCCAGCTGGTATGTAAACCTACCGACAAAGGTGTGATCTCTGTTGGGAGATAAATATGCAAAGATAACTTGTGTTTTTAACTATTTTGAGGTGGAAACATTCCTAGTTACAGACTTCAAAGTCGCTGTTAGCTGACTTGAACCAATTAATAGTATCCTAACAACAGTAGTCAATGTTTCTCAGCAACACCATTTAGATATGCAAAAAAATATATTTAAGCTAGGCCTTCCAATAAAGTATTTGACGATGCCAAGGCTACGGCTCACACATTATCATTAAGGAATCGCCAGGCACCGTCATCTTAGAAGTCGTAAAAATATGGGCTTCCAGGAGGTTATGTCTAGAAATAGATAAAAGTAACAAATATCACTCAACTCAATCCAGCACTCTCTCTGTCTCATACCACATTCAACCCTCAGTATGTCTCACACAGTGACTCTTAGACCTTTCCTGTCTATGTCTGTATCTGTCCCTGGAGGGAGACCCTGTTAATAAAGAGACCATAGTCCTCACCAGGCTCTTCAGCTCACACACACAGAGCAGCAATTAGACCTCTATCACTGCTCATCATCATTAATCAGCCCACAGCAGCCAGGCTTAATGTTATCTATTAATTATCTCTCTCTCCCTGTGTGAAGACCAACAGTGATAGGATCGGTGGCTGGCTGGGCTTTGTCTCAGGTGCTACCTGCTACTCACTGCACACTAATATGTAATATTTAACAATCCCATTAGTTAAAACAAAACGCCTTGACTGGTTTACCCACCTCTTTCACTCATTTTACAGGTACACCCAATACAAGATATACCTTATGTATGGCTCTGAACTGTATTAGATATTTTGTGAAATGAGCCCTACAGTATTCACATGCATTTAGAGGCTATTTCTCCAAGCCTGTCATTTGAATAATCAGTTCTCCAGATGCATGTAATTTTCCTCAACCCTCGCATAGAGCTAGGAACCTTGTAACTTGTTAACGGTGCACGGTTTTGAACCCACATCCTTTAACAGTCTGCACTCTGCACACACACCCTTCCCTGAGTGTGCTAGATGACGTCTGTGTAATAGAATATGGGCCTGTGAGCCAACACTGTAGTATTCCCCCATTACACTACTAATGGACCTCTCTGTCTGTCTTCCCTAGAGGACCGTTCAGCAGGCTGACCATTAGTGCAGTACACAAGGGCAACCACACACATATAGAATTGCAAGATAAGCAACCTTCTTTCATGTATCATATTTTGCTCTACTTGTGTCACATTTTGCTTAGATCAGTCAAATAGTCTATGTTTGTGCATGCAATATAGTATACCAGAGTATACCAAACATTAGCAACCCCTTCCTAATATTGAGTTGTACCCACCCACCCTTTGCCCTCAGAACAGCTTCAATTAACATACACATACATAGATTAAAAGCGAAACGAGTAGCTCTCGTCGTTGATAAACTATATATCGAGAACCAGTTGTTCAGAGACACAAAGACTACTCCATGGTTATTTTAAAAATTACAAAGTTCTCATAGATGAGGAAAATAAACACAATTCAAGCCCGGTTATTGATTGTAACAATACAATACAAAATATAGCTTTTCTATAAATCTTCACATATAACTAATTGAACACAAGCACTATTTCTACATAGTGAAGATAAAAACTAAGTAAACAGAAGGCACAGTATGTGTGGATGGTGTGGTGTGTGTTTATTTTTATTTGTTATGTTTGGAAAGTTGAGTGAGTGAGTAATGAAATGGTTGCATATCCCAGAGCCAATGTATTGCTGTGAGCCAGGTATGAGAGGGCTTTCAATGTTGTTCAGATGATGGATATACTTTTATAATGAATTATACGTCTTATTTATTTATTGTCCTATCATGGGGAACTACATTTTTAAAATAAATTATATCTAATTATTTATTATCCTATTTTAATGGTACGGTCCATGGCCCTATACCCTAGACACCCACATGAATGGCCCAGATACTAAGGAGAAGTCCCTAACTGTTTTATGTGCATGCTGTAAGCGGTCTGTATGCAGCCAAAATGAGGTCAGGGACCAAGAGCAGCACTGCCCCCTCAAGATTCTGAGCCTGCTTGGCAGGGTTGGTCCTGCAAAGCCAAAGCCCCCTAAAGGGAGAGCATAATAAACAAGGAAATTCTCAAAGCTGATAATGAGAACCTTGAAGACCTTGTACCTAGCCGGTGGGGTGCCCCCACCCAGGCAGTGGCAGTGCTGGCAACACTAGCTGCAGTAACCCATGGGGAGGGGGTCACACTCGGACATTCAGAGAGGGGGTATATTATTGTGGCCCTGGTGGCACGAAATCAAAGTCGGACTGCATGGAGATGCTTGGGTACATGGTCAAAACGGATGACCGTATTGTGGGTGTTTCAGGAAGAAGGTGTACATTTGACCTCCATCATCTAGGATGTGACAATGGTAAATAAATCTCTACATTTATGCTAATTTTTTGCGCGGTCTTGCAGGCCTTCTCATGCAGCTGCAACTGCAAGTACATTTGTAAATCATGACCCATCTTGAGTTGGGCTCTGGGATGGTGCAATTGTTGAGAGGGTGAGCTTATGGTTGTGTGGGGGTAAGGGCTGAATGTGTGTGGGTGTATGTGTGTATCCCACAACTGTTGCGAAGGAAGAAGTAAAAGATGTTAGGGACTATAGAGGATGATCCACAGCAATATGTAATAAAAATCGTGGTGAGGGCGATGGAAATGCATTTGGCAATGGATCTGCTTCGGTTCGGTGGATGGCGCTGTGTGCACTTTTCGGAGGATGGATCCCAGTCGGTCCGGGGCTGTGCGATGCGGGAGGTCAGGGGTGGTCTGCCGGGCATTGGAATGACAACCCAACTCGAGAAGGGGGCTTTTGGCGGGTGGAATAGTGGGGACCAATTGGAGGTTTGCTTAGTGGAGATGCAAATGTCATGGTACAACTATATAGACACTCAATCATTATGTTACTTTTTAATAGGACGTTTACAAACATATATTTTGATAAAAATAATTGAAAGGTGTGTCTCATTATGGTAAGTGGTGAAATAAGTATAGCCAGTTATAATTGTAATGGCTTAGCAGATAATAAGAAAAGATGATCAGTATTTACCTGGCTAAAAGAGAAGGATTATAATATCTACTGTTTACAGGAAACCCATTCGTCAGTTTTAGATGAAGTTTTGTGGAAAAAGAACTGGGGGGGGCGAAATATATTTCTCCCATGGGCAAAGAAATTCAAAAGGGGTGATGGTTTTAATTAATAATAACTTTGATCCAAATGTGCAACTTGTCCAAACAGATCCTCAAGGTAGATGGATTATTTTAAATATGTTATTGGACAATAAACATATATGGCTTATTAACCTATACGGTCCGAATAATGATGATCCAAGCTTCTTTGACAATGTATATAAGAATGTATCAACTCTACAAGCAACACTAGACTCTATTATTATAGTGGGAGATTTTAATACGGTCTTAAATACCTCTATGGACCGGAAAGGAAATCACACTACAAACTATCACCCTCAGGCACTTAAGGAAATCAGGAATGTCATGGATATATTGGGATTAGTGGATATATGGAGACTTAAATACCCTGACCTAGTGAGATATACATGGCGGAGGCTTAATCAAGCTAGTCGCCTTGACTACTTTCTTATGTCATGCTCTCTGGCACCAAAAGTTAACAAGTGTTTGATAGGGGACAGAATGCGGTCGGACCATCACATAATTGGCATATATATTACTCTTACAGAATTTCCACGTGGGCGAGGATATTGGAAATTTAATCAAAGCCTACTAGATGATAAATTGTTTAGAACTAGGACAGAAGAATTTATAACTGACTTTTTTAGACATAACATAGGTACAGCAGATCCCCATATTGTATGGGACACTTTTAAGTGTGCCTTTAGAGGCCATGCAATTCAGTACTCATCTATAAAACAAAAGCAATTTCGATCAAAAGAGTCCATATTAACAAAGGAAATTGAAGGACTAACAGTACAGTTAGATAACAATAAAAACGGTACCATAGAGGCACAGAATAAGTTAGAGGAAAAACAAAAAGAAATGGAGGAACTTATTCAAGAAAGATCCAGTGTAATATATTATAAAAATAAAGCGAACTGGATGGAATATGGGGAAAAATGCACCAAATTCTTTTTCAATCTTCAATATAGAAATGCTACCAAAAAAAACGTATTAAAACTTGTTACAAATGATGGAGTCACGCATGATTCACCAAATGATATTTTGAAAGAGGAAGTAAAGTACTTTAAGAATATGTTTTCGTTTCAGGCTCCTCCATCTCCACTAACTGAAACTAATTGTATGGATTTTTTCCCTAATAATAATGTAAAATTAACATCTGTACAGAAAGACTCATGTGAAGGCCTAATTACAGAGGAGGAACTACTTGATGCCATTGGGGCCTTTAAGGATGGGAAAACTCCAGAACTGGATGGCGTACCAGTGGAAGTATACAAACATTTTTTTGATATACTCAAAGGACCATTATTAGCTTGTTTTAACCACTCCTATATAAATGATAGATTATCAGACACGCAACAAGAAGGTGTGATATCATTATTACTAAAACAGGACCCAAGTGGTATATATAAAGATCCAGTCCATTTAAAAAATTGGAGACCTCTTAAACTTCAGTGTTGTGATGCAAAAATCCTAGCAAAATGCTTGGCGCATAGAATAAAAAAAGTTTTGTCAGATATTATTCATCCTAATCAGAAAGGTTTTTTACATGGACAATACATTGGAGATAATATAAGGCAAGTACTGGAAACAATAGAACACTATGAAATATCGGGGACACCAGGCCTGGTTTTCATAGCTGATTTTGAAAAGGCTTTTGATAAAGTACGACTGGAGTTTATATATAAATGCCTAGAATATTTCAATTTTGGGGAATCTCTTATAAAATGGGTTAGAATTATGTATAGTAACCCTAGGTGTAAAATAGTAAATAATGGCTATATCTCAGAAAGTTTTAAACTATCTAGAGGAGTAAAACAAGGTTGTCCACTATCGGCATATCTATTTATTATTGCCATCGAAATGTTAGCTGTTAAAATTAGATCAAACATTAATATTAAGGGATTAGAAATCCAGGGCCTAAAAACTAAGGTGTCATTGTACGCTGATGATTCATGTTTTCTTTTAAAACCACAACTAGAATCTCTCCACGGCCTCTTAGAGGATCTAGATACATTTGCTATCCTCTCTGGATTAAAACCAAATTATGATAAATGTACCATATTACGTATTGGATCACTAAAAAATACACATTTTACATTGCCATGTAGTTTACCAATTAAATGGTCTGACGGAGATGTGGACATACTCGGTATACAAATCCCAAAAGAAAGAAATGATCTCACTCCAATAAATTTTTATAGAAAGTTAGCAAAAATAGATAAGATCTTGCTACCATGGAAAGGAAAATACCTGTCTATTTGTGGGAAAATCACCCTGATTAACTCTTTAATCATATCACAGTTTACCTATTTGCTTATGGTTTTGCCTACACCTAGTGACCTGCTTTTTAAATTATATGAACAAAAAATATTCAATTTTATTTGGAACGGCAAGCCAGATAAAATTAAAAGGGCCTATTTATATAACGAATATGAATTTGGAGGGCGGAAATTATTAAATATTAAAGCATTAGACCTCTCACTAAAGGCATCAGTCATACAAAAGTTATACTTAAATCCAAACTGGTTCTCTAGTAGATTGGTACGAATGTCTCATCCTATGTTCAAGAAGGGCCTTTTTCCCTTTATTCAGATTACACCTGCTCACTTTCGGTTGCTTGAAAAGGAAATAATCTCCAAAATATCTTTATTTTTTAAACAAGCCTTAGAAAGTTGTTTGCAATTTCAGTTTAATCCACCTGAAAGGACGGAACAAAAAGTACAACAAATCTTGTGGTTAAATTCAAATATAGTAATTGATAAAAAAAAATGTATTTATCGAAGAAATGTTTAAAAAAGGTATAATTTTTGTGAATGATATCATAAATAGGACTGGTGGAGTAATGTCACACATGCAGCTAACACAGACATATGGAAATGTCTGCTCTACCCAAAATTACAACCAATTAATTGCAGCATTACCACAAAAATGGAAGAGGCAGGTAGAAGGGGTTAAAAGTAAGGAACTTGTATGTCGGCCTTATATTAAAGAACATAAATGGTTAAAGAAAAGTGTGATATATAAAAACATATACCAATTTAATTTAAGGACCAAAAAACTGACAGCTGTGCCATATAAATTGCAAAATAGTTGGGAAGAGATTTTCGATGTACCCATTCCATGGCACATGGTTTATGAATTGATACGCAAAACAACGCCGGATTCAAAACTTCGAATTTTTCAATTTAAATTATTGTACAAAATTCTTGCAACTAATAGAATGTTATATATATGGGGGATACAATCTTCCCAGCTCTGTAGATTCTGCTGTGAGGAGGCAGAGTCATTAGACCATTTATTTTGGTATTGTCCGCATGTAGCTCGTTTTTGGTCACAGGTCCAGGAATGGTTGAAGAATTGCAACATTTGCGTAGAACTAACGCTACAGATAACAATACTGGGGGATTTGAAAAGCCATAGTCAATCAATCAATAATATAATAATTATTTTAGCAAAAATGTTTATTTTTAATTTACAGTCCGTGGAAGCTATGAGAATAGGAAGATTCAAATCTTTTGTGAAGCATCACAGCACAGTTGAAAAATATATGGCAAATAAAAATCCAAAATGGATGATGTTGGAAGATAGATGGGAAAGGTTGAGTGGAGCTGAAGGGTGGGACTAATAACAAGATAAACAATGTATGGCATACGGGATCTGTGAAATGTGTATAGGTGCGGAGCTATTGTGAAATAGCACAGTTACAAGTGGAAATCAAACTGGATGGACAACAGAAATAGAGGAAGGACTAAGAACAAACAAGAGAGAACTATTATAAAGTAGACTGTGTCTGTAAAATGTGTATAAGATGTATAAATTGAAGGTAAAACAGAAATGTTTATCAGTTTACTCCAATTGGGGGATCGGTGGTAGGGTTTGCGGGGAATAATAATAAAGGTATACTCTTTAAAAAAAGTATGTATGTCTATGTAGGTATGTGTATGTATATATGTGTATATGTATGCATACGTGAATGGATATATATATATTTACCACAAAAAATATGGGGGATTGGAAATGATGCAGACAATTACATTGGAAGCAACATTCTTTCCGCAATATTAAGCTGATCCACCCCCCCCAAAAAAAATAAATAAAATAAATACACACACTATACACTATACACACATGTACACCTGGATTTTGTGTTGATATGTAGTAGTGGAGTAGGGGCCTGAGGGCACACACTTAGTGTTGGGAAATCTGTTATGAATGCATTGTAATGTTTTTAAAATTGTATAACTGCCTTAATTTTTCTGGACCCCAGGAAGAGTAGCTGCTACAAATACAAATTTGTTGGGGCATCAACTACAAGGTGTCGAAAGCATTCAGGGATGCTGGCCCATGTTGACTCCAATGCTTCCCACAGTTGTGTCAAGATGGCTGGATGTCCTTTGGGTGGTGGACCATTCTTGATACACGTAGGAAACTGTTGAGCGTGACCCAGCAGCGTTGCAGTTCTTGACACACTCAAACCAGTGCACCTGGCACCTACTACCATACCCCGTTCAAAGGCATTTAAATATTTTGTCTTGCCTATTCACCTTCTGAATGGCACACATGCACAATTTATGTCTCAATTGTCTCAAGGCTTAAAAATTATTGTTTAACCTGTCTCCTCCCCTTCATCTACATTGATTTGAAGTGCATTTAACAGGTGACATCAATAAGGGATCATAGCTTTCACCTGGATTCACCTGGTCAGTCTATGTCATGGAAAGAGCAGGTGTTCCTAACGTTTTGTACACTCAATGTATTTCCAATCCATTGCATATATTTCTGATATTGTCACTATATTCCAACCTGCACTTGTAAACAACATTGTATCACTGTTTTGATTGTTTTTAATGAAAATACCGGCATGCTTGATTGCTATCTGGTTTACAGTGTGAAGGCTCTCAGTATTACTTTAGTGTAGTGTAGTTCTTTTGACCCTGTGTGCAAATGGAATCCTTCATCTCCATCCTTTCTCTGTGTGCTGCCAAGAGGGCTGACCAGAGACGGGGCAAGGTTAGAGGCTGGGCAGAAACGGGGACAACAGAGGCAGTGGCAGGGGCAAGCAGATGCAGAGAACGGTAGAGGAATGACCACACTCTTAAACCTCCTCCTTCCTGATGTATCCCTATAACCTGAACTCTACAACCTCAAAAACACATCTAATGCTGATGAAACATGACCACGGTGCCTACCACAGATCAAATCAAATCAAATTGTATTTGTCACATGCGCCGAATGCAACAGGTATACTTACAGTGAAATGCTTACTTACAGGCTCTAACCAATAGTGCAAAAAAGGTATTAGGTGAACAATAGGTAAGTAAAGAAAGAGAACAACAGTAAAAAGACAGGCTATAAAAGTAGCGGGGCTATAAAAGTAGCGAGGCTACATTCAGACACCGGTTAGTCAGGCTGATTGAGGTAGTATGTACATGTAGATATGGCTAAAGTGACTATGCATATATGATGAACAGAGAGTAGCAGTAGCTTAAAAGAGGGGGTTGGTAGGTAGTTTAGCATCTGCTTCATCTGACCACTTTTTTACAGACCGAGTCACTGGTGCTTCCTGCTTTAATTTTTGCTTGTAAACAGGAATCAGGATGATAGAGTTGTGGTCGGATTTACCAAATGGAGGGCGAGAGAGAGCTTTATACGCGTCTCTGTGTGTGGAGTAAAGGTGGTCTAGAATTTCTTTCCCTCTGGTTGCACATTTAACATGTTGATGGAAATTTGGTAGAACTGATTTAAGTTTCCCTGCATTAAAATCTCTGACCACTAGGAGCGCCGCCTCTGGGTGAGTGGTTTCCTGTTTGCTTATTTCCTTATACAGCTGACTGAGTGCGGTCTTAGTGCCAGCATCTGTCTGTGGTGGTAAATAAACAGCCACGAAAAGTATAGCTGAAAACTCTCTAGGTAGATAGTGTGTTCTACAGCTTATCATGAGATACTCTACCTCAGGCGAGCAAAACCTCGAGACTTCCTTAGATATCGTGCACCAGCTGTTGTTCACATATATGCATAAGTCCATTCCATTCTGTCTGCATCTTTACTATACCAGCTCCGCAATGTCCATAATGTGCAATTTGAGTACACATTTATAACTGTTCTATCAGACAGCTTCAGTAGCTTCTCTAATGTCACATTTAAATACATAGTTCATATTTGATGATCAGACTTGGATTAATATTAATTATTTGGTATTCAGTCACCAGAAACACCAATACAAAGATTCAGCACATTGCCTCACTTTTTCTTTTCATACCAGTATGAAAACTGTTTCTGAACCTACAGCCGACATTTTCTGAGATAATGGAATTCGATTTTCACTTTCTGTTTTTTGGCGTGTTTTTCTGTCATAAGAAATGATCAGTCTGATGTAACAAAGTGTTCCTATTATCTCAATAATCTTAGTGTGTGTCTGCTTACAAGAGCTGACAATTAAGTTTATCGCAAATAATATAAACAGCACGGACCATTTCCCCACAATGACAAAGCAGGAAGAATATTGATTATTTCAACCAGTTAAATGAACCTGACAATAGATGAGTATGGCCAAGGCTGCATCCTAGCGTACTACTGTCTTTGAAACAGAAACTGTCCTTAGATCTGTCTGGCTGTGCACTTCTGAGCCAGGTTATAAACTCCTTAAATGTTATCACCCTATTTTTAGTATTTTTCTCTTAAGCTTAGAGAAAGTGTCTGTCTTCAACTTTGACAAACCCTTAAACACTCGGAAACTTTGAAATGTGCATTTGGCAAAAAGCACTCTGCAGGAGGGAAGCTTTCATAGGCACTGAAAGACATAGAGAGGGACTTACCTGATATGTGTTCAGGAGATGTGCAGAAAGGTGCCTCAGCTTCTCTCATTCTCTATCTCTTCTCTCCCCAGGTGTATGAGCGAGGGACCAACGTGGAGCAATTTGTTACTCGCTTCCTGTTGAAGGAATCAGCTAATCAGATCCAGTCTCTGCTAAACTCGGTGGAAAGTGCTGTGGATGCTATTGACGAGCAGCATTGTAGCCAATCAGGGTGAGTCCTCGAGGGAGGAGGGAAAGGGAAAGGGGGATACCTAGTCAGTTGTACAACTGAATGCCTTCAACTGAAATGTGTCTTCCGCATTTAACCCAACCCCTCTGAATCAGAGAGGTGCGGGGGGCTGCCTTAATCGACATCCACGTCTTCGGTGCACGGGGAACAGTGGGTTATCTGCCTTGCTCAGGGGCAGAACGACAGATTTTTTACCTTGTCAGGACGCCACTGCTGTGTCATATCATTATGTGTGAAATTGAGACTGGCAGTTCCCCAAATCAAAAGTCACTCAGGTTCCTAGCTACACTACATGACCAAAAGTATGTGGACATCTGCTAGTCGAACATCTCATTCAAAAATCATGGGCAATAATATGGAGTTGGTCACCCGTTTGCTGCTATAACAGCCTCCACTCTTCTGGGAAGGCTTTCCACTAGATGTTGGAATTTTGCTGCGGGGACTTGCTTCCATTCAGCCACAAGAGCATTTGTGAGGTCAGGCACTGATGTTGGGCGATTAGGCTTGGCTCGCAGTCGGAGTTCCAATTAATCCCAAAGGTGTTCGATGGGGTTGAGGTCAGCGCTCTGTGCAGGACAGTCAAGTTCTTCCACACCGATCTTGAAAAAACATTTCTGTATGGTCCTCGCTTTGTGCACAGATGCATTGAGATTTACACCACTCCAGCCGATGCTTGGCATTGCGCATGGTGATTTTAGGCTTGCTTGCGGCTGCTCGGCCATGGAAACCCATTTCATGAAGCTCCCGATGAACAGTTATTGTGCTGACGTTGCTTCCAGAGGCAGTTTGGAACTCGGTAGTGAGTGTTGCAACCGAGGACAGATTATTTTTATGCGCTACACGCTTCAGCACTCGGCGGTCCCGTGCTGTGAGCTTGTGTGGCCTACCACTTCACAGCTGAGCCGTTGTTGATCCTAAAAGTTTACACTTCACAATAATGGCACTTACAGTTGAACGGGCCAGCGCTAGCAGGACAGAAATTTGACTAACTGACTTGTTAAAGGTGGCATCCTATGACGGTGCCACGTTGAATGTCACTGAGCTCTTCAGTAAGGCCATTCTACTGACAATGTTTGTTTATGGAGATTACATGACAAGGTGCTCCATTTTATACACCTGTGAGGAACGAGTGTGGCTGAAATAGCCGAATCCACTCATTTCAAAGGGTGTCCACATACTTTTGTTAATATAGTGGATGTGCCTTCTCTACTTACTGTGTTCCTCCCTCACCCTCCCTCTCTCTCTCATGCCTCTCTCTCTTTATTTCTCTCTCTTGTCCCTCTCTATGTGAAGGTATCCCACTAAGGTCAGTCCACGGGTTCCAGAGAAACGTTATGAAAAACCAGTGCCTGACTACCCTCCTAACAACAGAGTCCGTACTGCCAAGGATGTTGCCCCGAGGAACACCAACACTGCTACAGGTCAGACCTCTGCATGTGTCACGCACATGCTACACTGATGTACATCTCTCATTGACGTAGGTTTGTATTGATTGCAGTCGATTATCCAGCCGCTTCTTCAATCTGCAGATTAATTTAAGTGATGTACTCTAACTTTTTTCTCCTTTAGTCTCCCCAGAGACACATCACATTTAAGCATAATGTCGCCTTGTCACCTCAACCAAATGCAATGTAAATGCTTTCTGGATGAAGTGTGACACATTTGTCGGTTGCATTTGTGATTAGCTTGAAGAGAAGCATGGGAGCATTAATCAAGTGCAATGGAAATCAAAAACTCTGTTCTCTTCAGGCAGAGTAATTTATTTCCCATTTTCTATCTCAATCTCAATCAATCATCTACAGAAACATGGAGATGTGCCTGGCAGCTCTAGCTCTCCCACAGAGGAGAGAAGTAGAAGGGAGGAAGTGAGGGAGGCAGAGAGAGGGAGGCAGAGTGAGTAAGGGAGGCAGTGTGAGTAAGGGAGGCAGAGTGAGGGAGGGAGGCAGAGTGAGTAAGGGAGGCAGAGTGAGGGAGGGAGGCAGAGTGAGTAAGGGAGGCAGAGTGAGGGAGGGAGGCAGAGTGAGTAAGGGAGGCAGAGTGAGTAAGGGAGGCAGAGTGAGTAAGGGAGGCAGAGAGAGGGAGGCAGTGTGAGTAAGGGAGGCATAGTGAGGGAGGGAGGCAGAGTGAGGGAGGGAGGCAGATAGAGGGAGGCAGAGTGAGTAAGGGAGGCAGTGTGAGTAAGGGAGGCAGAGTGAGGGAGGGAGGCAGAGTGAGTAAGGGAGGCAGAGTGAGTAAGGGAGGCAGAGTGAGGGAGGGAGGCAGAGTGAGTAAGGGAGGCAGAGTGAGGGAGGGAGGCAGAGCGAGGGAGTCAGAGCGAGGGAGGGTGGCAGAGTCAGGGAGGGAGGCAGAGCGAGGGAGGGAGGGAGGCATAGGGAGGGGGCAGAGAGAGGGAGGCAGAAAAAGGGAGGGAGGGGCTATACAATGACACAGATCGATCAAATACACACATATATTCTGCACTGCAGCCCTCACTTCGGTTCGGTGGCAAGCCACTGTAGAGAAGGTTTAAGCACAAACAGCTAGTATATTTATGGCTATCAGTAGCAATAACAAAATGGTCTTCTAAAACCATTGTATATGCCAGACACCATCATTTTTTTTGTTTTCCTTAATCTGGAACCACAATGAAATGTAAGCTGTTTCATGGTGCTTCTGTCTCAAAGACAATTCTGGAATCAATCCATTTAAATCAGATTGCATAACGTACAGCATTCCGAGCAGTTACAGAAGCCATAAACAAAGAGTGCCCAGTCATCATGCATGTCGTAGATAAGCATTACGTAAGTATCCAGTGGTTTGGAAGTAGACCATAAGTGCTGAAAACGGTAACTTTTCAATGTGGATAAATAATCCCTATATCCCTGAATCCATTCCTGTATTTCAATTAGAGCACAGCTCCACTGTAAAGCTGGAGCTTCTGCCTATGGCCTCACAAATTAATTCCATTTTTTTTGTGACACAGATAGAGGCCAATAATTCCCTTTGAAGTTTAGCAGTGTTTTCTACCCATCGCCACTCTCTTCCTCTCTTCTCTTCCTCCCTGCTATAGTTTCCATCTCTCTCCATGTGTAATGAAACACTCAGACAGCTTCTTAACACTGACTCACATACTGTGAATACTCATAGGCTATTGATACTCCCTTCCACTCACTTGCTGTAACAAATTATATGTTGTAAGAAGTGCCACTTTTGAAGGGTTTTAAGAGGTATTCAGTGACTTAATTGATTTAGGAATGATGCGCATTGAGAAGGAGGGCTATGAGATTGATTAGCAGTATGTCATGAAGTAGCAATTTCATTGCCAGGCTACCCAGATTCCTTGCTCCGGACAAACGCTACGCCACGCCCATGGATGTTAGTTTCTTCTCCGCAATAAGTCTGGATCTGAGTACTTGCCCAACCTTTCAACAAACGCGAACACATTTGGGTCCGTCTGATTGGTTCAGAAACTGATGGGTTGGGCCAGAGCCAGAACACTAGAAGGTAAAGCGGCAGTTTGAAAATGTGTGATTGGCTTTGATACTCTGATTGATTTAAGACAATCCAATCGCGTATTACTTTGTTTTTTACAACACCCCTCGTGCCTGTCGTCGTCACAAATGACTTCAATGATGGCAGTCTCAGACTAAAGTATGTAGCAAACAACAGAGAAGAGGACAATTTAGTGTGAGCCGTCAGGCTAGCCTTTTTACACATGGCCTTATGCGGTTTTCCTGATAATGTACTCTACTTGACAAGAAAATATTCCATTGGCCAAGTTGTAACAATTAATTAAAAACCAATAGTCAAAATTGCTCTCCTTTGATAACCCACTGGGCAAAAATTGTTTGAATCAATGTTGTTTCCACATCATTTGAACAAAATAATGAAATGTGATGTCATTGAATCAACTTGGAAAACTGATTGGATTTGCAAAAAGACATCAACATAAGCAAAATTTCTATCACCCAACTTTTAACCTAAATCCTGTGTTGTGATTTTTTTGTTGTTGATTTCACGTTAAATTAACTTTAGTTGACATTGAACTGACTTTGGTGCCCAGAGGGAACAGTCTTTATAGAATTGCACTGCAGTTAAATTAACACTTAAGTCTGACACCAGTTTAAATTGTCCAGTGTGGGCCATAAAAGCCAGTATTACAGCTGTCAGAGGCTGGGGAGAGGACCTTGATTGGATCCAGCTTTGTCTGGCCTGTCATTTGAGAACACCAGAAAGAAAATATTGATCAATACCTCCCTATGCCCGACTCTCTGTTTCTCACTCTCACATTCACTTGTTCTTCTCTCACTATCCCCCTCTTTCGTTCTCTTTCTCCCATTCACACGTTTGTCAAATATATTTATTCTTGCTGTTTGTCCTACTGTTTCTTTTGCTATATCTCTTTTTTTTTTATCATGGCAGGCAATATATTCTGGTTGCAGAATCTGTCTCTGCCCTCTGTTTACTGATCAGAGAATACTTTGCCAGTGAAAATGCTAAATGTAAACATTCAGTTTTGTAACTGCAGGAGTATTTGACACCTTGGGTGAAAAGTTATTTTTAAATGAGCCATTGTTCACTGTGCAATGCTACCTGAGGCAAGGAACATTCCCCCATGCATTTTGACAAGAGTGTGTGTCTGTTTGTGCTTGTGTGTGTGAGTGTGCAGGCACCAGCCTGAGTCATGTACATTTTCCTTGCTCACAGCTTATCTGCAACTGTGCCATATGTTAGACAGTATGCTGAGACAGCTGCACATGGAGACGGCTGTCTGTCGTTAGCATGGCTAGTCAGGACTAATGACTGCTCTCCTGCATTTGACAAAGACCATGCTCAAACAGCTTGGACTGCCATTCAAGCCCAACTGACCAAATGTGCCTGCAATGTGCCTGCTTCAAATGTCTCTATGGTTACAGCTGGTAGGTTCCAAAACACAGCAGCCCCCCTCAGCTGTGTGGTTATCTGGTAGGCTCATCAACACAGGGGGAAGTGTCATCCTCTAATTGGCTTGGCACCTCGAGAGGTGATGATTTTAAAAAGCAGGAAGCCCTTTTTCACCACTAATTGGCTGTGTGGCATCACATAGAGGGGAGAAGAATGGAATGATTAATATTGTTGTCTCATATTTATTTCTGCCTCAATGAAGCCTCCTATTCCAGGGCTTCTAAGTGTATTTGACTCTACTGGCCTTTACAGCACACACTACTATCCAGGGTGACGTAAAAAGGCAAAGCGAATGACAAGAGCCAGGTGCGCTAGAATACAATGTATTATTGCTTTCTAAACAGAGCTGAAAAGCAATAAAGACCCTTCTCTTCTGAGGCACTGTGAATATATTTAAACTTCAAACCTTGAATAGACAGGATTTTTCCTGATTAACAAATGCAGTTGCCTATTTATCAGACCTGGTTGGAACTCTTTATTTCCGTCAAATATTCATATACTGTGGAGAAAAGGATCTGTATTATGGTCTCTATCATAAAATGTGTTGAATGCTGGGAGTGTGTTGGCGTCAGGTGTTGTGTGCTCTGTTTAATCAGGGGTGGTGGAGGTGAGGAAAGAGACTCTGGAGGCACAGATCAACCGACTGGCTGAGCTGATTGGACGCCTTGAGAACAAGGTAAGAACCCCCCACCCTACTCTACATTACTTCAGGTACAAAGGTAATCTGTCCTGGCTTTGGTAAGTGGTCACATGTAATACACTTTTCATTGATGTCATGACTGGCTTCTTCAACACAGCCTCGGTCCTCAGCTAGTTAACTCACCTCTGCCGTATCAAAATGCTTTATCAATATGGGTCTCCCAACGAAGGTCATTAGCAGTAATAACACCACACAACAGATAAGATACTTGGCGCAACTTGCGCTGTAGAATGGTCAGAATACAGGCCTATCTCTAGCACATTTCAGGGCGGCAGGTAGCCTAGGGGTTAAGAGCGTTGGGCCAGTAACCGAAAGGTTGCTGGTTCAAATCTACCGATGTGCCCTTGAGCAAGGCACTAAACCCTAAATTGTTCCTGTAACTCATTAAATTACTAAAATGTCAAATGCCTCTTTAGCACATCTCCAACAACACATCTCATCTGTGCTGTACCTCCTAGCAATTATGCTGAGAGAAACCCAGGGACCTGAGATGAGATTCAGGTTGTGTTGGGGAAAGCATTAGTGTAAACCCAGTAATCTCTCCTCTGGTTATTACTGCTCTCTCTCCCCCAGTGGGGGATGTGGGGGGAAGGGATGTGAAAGAAAAAGACAAAGGAAGGAATTATTGAGCCTTGACGAACTATTGCAATATGTTTAGCTATTTCTTTCACCTATCCCTCCCTCCCTCTCACTCACTAGCTCTCTTCTCCCTCATGCCCTCCCCCTATTCTTTTCCTCATGCTCTCTCTGTCTCCCTCTCTCTCTCTCATTCTCTGTTCTTTCTTTATCTATCCATCTCTCTCTGCTCTGCTCTTTGTCTCTCCCCATTGCCCGTGTCTTGTAGGCAGTGAGCATGGTAGACTAATGGAGTCCCCAGTTAATTCTGTTGTCTCTGGCAGGCAGGCAAGTTCTTATTGCAGCTAAGAATAGCTGAACGGGTTTATTCCACGCTCGATGAAGCACCCCTTAGAGAACAGGGAAGGAGCTGTCAGATCCCAGTAAAGATTCCTAAATGGGAGGATTTCTGAGTCTTCCCAGGTAGACCCTCTGAGTCACAGTGCTAGGCGCGATCCTGAAGCACTGTACGTCTGTGGTGTACTGTATGTCTGTGGTGTACTGTACGTCTGTGGTGTACTGTACGTCTGTGGTGGGAGCAGACAAACGTTCCCTCAGGAAAGATGTATTAGCAGTGGGCGGGGCTGTTTGCCACAAGTGCTTATTATCCATGTTATAGGAGAGGGACTGTACAAATTCCCGGGTGTGAAAACAATTATTACAAAATGGTTTAGAACGGTGCGAGAATTTTGTTTACTGGATGCAGTTATGACTAACATGCGTCGCACAAATTGAGTTGTCTTCTGCCTCACGAGATCAAAGTAGTAATCCCCTTAGCTATCTCTGTGTGCTATCTCTGTGTGCTATCTCCATATGGAAAAAGCCAATCTTATACAAGTGAATGTACTCATGGTTAACTTTATTTTGGTTTGATTTCTCATACAAGCAGACATATGCTTTAAATTGCTAGTTCTAAACAATGTGGCTAATTTGCACACACTGAAGGCCCTGATTTTCATAGCCATGTCCATCTATTCATTGTATATTATCTGCAGGATGATTTTACCCAGAGGTGACCTCAGGCCCATCCCAGATGTGCTCTTGTTGTCTCTAGAATGCTTGCCTGCTGCTTCAAGAAGCATAATTTCCTTTTCCCGTTGTGTCATTATAAAGGCCTCAATTACCGTGGCAACTGGAGCACCAGCCCGCTTTCTTCCACAAGCAGCCCTCGTATTGCTACAGTATTTGGTTCTGTATGAAAGAAAATTCCAGGATCTCAAACTCACATTGAGACACATCTGCGTTGAGTCATCATGCACCATTATGCACTCAGTAAGACATTTGTGGGAAGGATTCTGCTATACAATACAGTGTTTCACTCCACTCCCACCGGAAAGCAGAGAGTAACTTCAGAAACACGACAGAATATGACATTTTCTCCGTTTTCAATAGTTAGGTCCATATGCGGCCTGCTGTAGACTTCAGAATAATAGGACACAGAGTGACTGCATTGCTCATGTCATTGTTACTTGACTCAGTTGATCCAGCCCATGTTCTCCTATCACTGCTTTGGATTGGATTTAAGACTGGGAGAAGGGAAATATAGCTCTCCAATACAGTGGTGCCTTTTCTGGGCTTTACATCTCTGATTAAGATCTCTGTGATTACTTGTTTGAGCTAATGTCAACACATACAATTTTAAATGTTATCTTAAAGGCCCTTCCACATTATCCTTTGTAAAAACTACCCTCTGCAGTGTAACATTTTCCTCTACAGATCTGTGAGTATATTAGCTAGCTAAACGATATAGCATGTCACATTATTCAAGTCAGATGTCTGTTTAAATAGAAAGCAAGCCTTTCTCTCATTACAGCGACAATCCATTATAGGGGCGGGGGTGTAGTTTGACAGTTTGAAGGGAACTCCATTGTTAACTGTAATAAAGGGGTCATAAAGCAGCAATAAAAGTATAATTCATGACTACCTTAGTTACTGCAGTTTTTATTCACTTCCTAACCAGATGAATATATTGCTCATGGTTTATGAGAAATATAGTGATTATGTGTGTATGTATTCCAGGAGAGTATTGTTGAATTTCTTGTTATTTTTCTCAATTTTGTCATCTGACACATGTATATTATAAAATATATATATATATAACAGTACCAGTCAAAAGTTTGGACACACCTACTCATTCAAGGATTTTTCTTTATTTTTACTATTTTCTACAATGTAGAATAATAGTGAAGACACCAATACTATGAAATAACACATATGGAATCATGTAGTAACCAAAAAAGTGTTAAACAAATCAAAATATATTTTATATTCTTCAAAGTAGCCACCCTTGGCCTTGATGACAGCTTTGCACACTTTTGGCATTCTCTCAACCAGCTTCATCTGGAATGATTTTCCAACAGTCTTGAAGGAGTTCCCACATATGCTGAGCACTTGTTGGCTGCTTTTCCTTCACTTTGCAGTCCAACTCATCCCAAACCATCTCAAATGGGTTGAAGTTGGGGGATTGTGGAGGCTAGGTCATCTGATGCAGCACTCCATCACTCTCCTTCTTGGTCAAATAGCCCTTACACAGCCTTGAGGTGTGTTTTGGGTCATTGTCCTGTTGAAAACCAAATGATAGTCCCAATAAGCGCAAACCTGATGGGATGGTGTATCGCAGCAGAATGCTGTGGTAGACTTGCTGGTTAATTATTCCTTGAATTCTAAATAAATCACAGACAGTGTCACCAGCAAAGCACCCCCACATCATCACACCTCCTCCATGCTTCACGGTGGGAACTACACATGCAGAGATAATCCGTTCACCTACTCTGCGTCTCACAAAGACACGGCAGTTGGAACCCAAAATCTCACATTTGGACTCATCAGACCAAAGGACAGATTTCCACCGCTCTAATGTCCATTGCTCGTGTTTCTTAGCCCAAGGAAGTCTATTCTTCTTATTTGTGTACTTTAGTGGTGGTTTCTTTGCAGTAATTCGACCAAGAAGGCCTGATTCACGCAATCTCTCTTCTGACCAGTTCTTGCCATAATATGGACTTTTAACAAGGCACCTGCTAATTGAAATACATGAAGCTGGTTGAGAGGATTCCAAGAATGTTTCCAAGCGGTCATCAATGCAACTGGTGGCTCCTTTGAAGAATCTAAAATCTGAGAGAGAGAGAGAGAGAGAGAGAGAGAGAGAGAGAGAGAGACGGGGTCAGTCATCAGAACAGTATGAAAACAAGTCTTGAGTCTGCTGTGACAATCTAGAGAGGAAATCACTGAAAATGATTAGAATAGAAATATATATATTTTTAAATTCTGTACAGTTGCAAATAGGAAATGTGAGGTGAAAAAACCTGCCCAACTGGGTTTATGCAGTGCAGAGTAGGGTTCCTCTGTTCCCCTGTTCCAGTGCTGCTTAGGGTTAACGCTAATGCAATTGTGGTTCTTGTGTTTTGGTTCTTATTGCAGACAGTTTGGTTTGACCTGCATCAGAGGCTAACAGACACTGATGGCACAGCCAGCGCAGTAAGTAGCATCTTTATGCCTGAGAGCCTAGTAGGGGGGCACTGTACGGCAGTGACACTGTGGAGGACTCGCTGCTCCACCCCTCTCTACTCCTCAAAACCCCCCATAGACACATCTCCATTCTGAATTTCCCAGCATGCACAGGGAATCATTGGCATCTCATATCCAACTCCTCTCCAGCAGAAAGCAGCCAACAAGGTTACCTCAAATTTATTTCCCATTTCAATCATGTCTAAAAGTTGCTTTTCGTCTCCATGCATGAAGAGCATGAGTGCATGTCATTTCTTTTTTGCTATCAATGTACCGTTGTCAGATTCAGTGCTTCAGTTCAAAATATGTATTTTAAGTGTCTCCCATGGGGGGGTTCTTTTACACTGCAACCTTAGGGCAAGCACACAGTCTGTTCATATTGTTGGCATGGCCTTATGCTTCCATGTAAACAATTGCTAAACAATCTGGACTGTTTCCTGCAGTATAGCTAACTTCTTTAAATCAAATAAAATACTTCACCAAAATCAAAAAGACTCAAATGTTTATTTACAGTTTGTGTAGTCTGCGACAAGCATTCTCTCCAAATGCCAAATGGTATTATGCTCTTATGACCCTTTCATAATTTTTCTTTGATTAGAGGCCAAAGTTTCTCCATCTGGTTCTTGAAATAGATTCTCTTAATATATATATTTATAAATCTCTCCCTCAGCAGCATGACTGTATGAGATGTGGAGGCAGTGGCCTGTAGAGCTGACAGTATGAGCAAGATGGAGAGATGGCAGTTCACACAGGAACAATCAGAGGTCTGATGGCTCTGATGAAAAATACATGGGCTGGTGTGTCTAACTGAGCATCAGTGCAGCTCCCCTGCCTTTGCTCGCTCCTAGGGTCCTACTGCAGCAGTGCACTGGCAGCTCCTGCTCTGAATCTGAACCAAGAAACCTGTAACCTACCTCCGAATGTCTTCTGCCTTATTGATGCTTGAGGGATCAGAGCAAATTTAATTATTCCTTTTCACCCATTAATCTTGTTAGCGTCTAGAGCTATCATTTGCACTGACAAACAGGATTAGAGCAGGCTTCACCTGTCAGCTGGGCGGTCTGATTGGCGTGGGGCTGCATCTGCGCTCGTGCGCCCAAAGCTCAATAGGGGCACATTGGTAGCCCGATGTGTATTCTTAAAGTGGGAGAGAAGACTGAACCTTTTGACCCACCGTACTCTCAGCAGGGTTTCTCTTAGTGCTGTGAACATTACTGAAAGTGAGCCATCAGCTCAGCATACGATCAAGAATAGAAAGATAGTGTTGAGAATAATGTTTTTTACAAAAGCATGTACAGCGGAGGTGCTGGAGTTCGCCATCCACATTTGAAATTCCTTTTTATATGGCATTTTGATACTGATATGGTACCATTACTGTATGTGTATTATGCAATGTTTCTTAATGCAAATCCATCCCCCACAAAAACGGAATCATTTCAGTAATTTCCCCCTCCTCTCCAGCACCCAGGTCACACATATATGAGACTGGGGTCTGATTATTGGCTCTTTGATATGCCTTAGTCCCTATTTAATAAAATGCTAGCTTCGAACTTACTGTGCTACACCTAATGATGCTCTGGCTTTGTTTTTTTGCTGTTTTCTGAATGAGACAAACATTCCCATTTTACAAATGGATTGCCTGCTTGAGAAATTGCTAGGTATTATACATGTTATCCTAGAGTGGGTGGCAATGTGGTAAAATATTGATTGACATAAAATGGGGGGGTGCATGCCCTCAAGTAGCCCTCGGTAACACATACAGCAACCTCATTACTTACTGGTTTATCTGATTTTACAGAGAGGAAAACCAAGGCCAGTCTATAGCCTAACCTGACAGAACAGAGCACACTTATTTTTTCCTTCCATTACCCAGTTCAGTGATATAATGTACCTGGGACAGACCAGTGCTGCAGACCAGAGTTATCTGACCTGACTTTAGCCAGCACAATGGACATTGTGTGTAGCACCACTGTTACTTCTGACAGACCTATTTAATCCTGAGTGCAGCAGGGTAAACCTTTTCATCCACTCTCCAGTTGTTTGGTCAAGAATGTGAAACTCAACAGCAATGTGGTGAGGGATCAGAGCATTGGAGGGAGTGAGCTGTAGATATTGCTCACTGTGGGAGTGACCAGTGCTCATACACTATCTCCATCTGGAGAGAGTCAGAATGAATGCTTCGTTGCTCTCGCGTATTGTGTCAGAAGTTTAAGTGTTTAGAATGCTGTTTCACAGTTGTTAGTCTCCTAGACTACACAACGTTATTTCAGATTGGCAGACCTGAATATAAATCATGGCCCTTGTCGATATAACCACTGTGCCATGAGAGAGAGAGAGAGAGAGAGAGAGAGAGAGAGAGAGAGAGAGAGAGAGAGAGAGAGAGAGAGAGAGAGAGAGAGTCCTTGGAGAAAGCTCTCCTTGCTCATTTGGAGCGTAGTATGGTGGGAAGGGATGTACCACTGCAGGAAGAGAATCATCCCTCTAGGCACTGTATGATTCCTTTATCAACACTCCAAGACAGAGCCCTTTAATCTGGTTTTAAGTAAAGCTGAATATATAAATACTTGCAAATGTGTGTGAATAAATTAAGGAATGATTTACTGAGCTGGAATACAGTGAGGGCTAGCTGAGGAAGGGGAGATGGAGGCCTGAAAAGGGGTGGGGGGTATTCCCCATGGTAACGGTGTAATTTTGTAATATCCGTCTGAGTTCTCCCCCTCCCCCATCTTCTTCCATCCTGTCACGTAGAGTAGGCCAGAAGGCTAAACTGGAAAACCTAACCTCTGTCAAAATAAAAAGATGGCGGAGCCGCAAAAGTTCTTCTGTGCAAAAGTGCTTATTTACAAAGTGATTCCGGAACAAGAACAACAGTACTGCCATCAAACATATACCTTATGGGCCAGCTAAAAACAATGCTGCCCCATCCACAGCTCGATCCAAAATGCCTTCCCATGAACTGAAAGAGAGGCTCCTTTTGTAGGGCTAGCCCCTCCCCTCAGAACAATTAACACTAATTAATTAAGCAATTACCTATACAAACCTACATTTTCCCTTTAACTAAACATACTAAAGTATATACATTGCAACAGGGTTTTGAAACAATATCACAACATAACATTTACAAAATGACATCACTACTGACAGTGTCTTTCAATAAGCCCATTTACATTAATGAGCCATTCGGGACAGGCACTACAAAGTCAGCCCAATTCCCTTAGCTTCCGGGTATGCTGGATAAGGACCCGAGCTACAGAGATGGAGACACAGAGGAACAGAACAAACAAAACGCGCTCATCCACAACATCGATAAGTATAATAAATATTGCATATATTAAATATGAACACTGACATAAGTGTGAAATGTATGTAGTAAGACAGAAGTTAACTTGTGTCGACCCACATTAACTTATCTGATAACGGCGCAGGGAGGAGTGATGAATGTGTGCGTGCGTTAAAGTACCAAATCCTGCCCGCGGCCAGTGACAGACTTCTACGTCACACATACCCTATGGATGACACATTCCAATACATACACTACTGTTCAAAAGTTTGTGGTCACTTAGAAATGTCCTTGTTTTTGAAAGAAAATAAATAAAAAAATGTGTCCATTAAAATATCATATTGATCAGAAATACAGTGTAGACATTGTTAATGTTGTAAATGACTATTGTAGCTGGAAACGGCTGTTTTTTTAATGGAATATCTACATAGGCGTACAGAGGCCAATTATCAGCAACCATCACTCCTGTGTTCCAATGGCATGTTGTGTTAGCTAATCCAAGTTTATCATTTTAAAAGGCTAATTGGTCATTAGAAAACCCTTTTGCAATTATGTTAGCACAGCTGAAAACTGTTGTTCTGATTAAAGAAGCAATAAAACTGGCCTTCTTTAGACTAGTTGAGTATCTGGAGCATCAGCATTTGTGGGTTCGATTACAGGCTCAAAATGGCCGGAAAGAAATAACTTTCTTCTGAAAATCGTCAGTCTATTCTTGTTCTGAGAAATGAAAGCTATTCCATGCAAGAAATTCCCAAGAAACTGAAGCTCTCGTACAACGCTGTGTACTACTCCCTTCACAGAACAGCGCAAACTGGCTCTAAGCAGAATAGAAAGAGGAGTGGGAGGCCCCGGTGCACAACTGAGCAAGAGGACAAGTACATTAGAGGGTCTAGTTTGAGAAACAGACGCTTCACAAGTCCTCAACTGGCAGCTTCATTAAATAGTACCCGCAAAACACCAGTCTCAACAGTGAAGAGGCGACTCCGGGATGCTGGCCTTCAAACAGGATTCATGTTTAGGAATATTTGTTTTATTCTGTACAGGCTTCCTTCTTTTTACTCTGTCATTTAGGTTAGTATTGTGCGGTAACTACAACGTTGTTGATCCAAACTCAGTTTTCTCCCATCACAGCCATTAAACTCTGTAACTGTTTCAAAGTCACCATTGGCCTCATGGTGAAATCCCTGAGCGGTTTCCTTCCTCTCCAGCAACTGAATTAGGAAGGACGCCGGTATCTTTGTAGTGACTGGGTGTATTGATACACCATCCAAAGTGTCAATAATACCATACCATGCTCAAACGGATATTAAGTGTCTGCTTTTTACATTTTTACCCATCTACCAATAGGTGCCCTTCTTTGCAAGGCATTGGAAAACCTTCCTGGTCTTTGGAGTTGAATCTGTGTTTGAAATTCACTGCTCGACTGAGGGACCTTACAGACAATTATGTGTGGCGTACAGAGATTAGTTAGTCATTAACAAATCCTGTTAAACACGATTATTGCAGTTCGTGCAACTTATTATGTGATTTGTTAAGCACATTTTAGGCTTGCCATAACAAAGAGGTGTGAATACTGTCTTAAGGCAATTTATATTAAATGTATTTATTAGACCATTAGAATGCATTGGCTCAGAACAGGATTGCTAGATGCCCAGCTTTTCTAGTGTTAATAACATACATGACCAAAAGTATGTGGACATCTGCTAGTCGAACAGCTCATTCCAAAATCATGGGCATTAATATGGAGTTGGTCCCCCTTTGATGCTATAACACTCTTCTGGGAAGGCTTTCCACTAGATGTTGGAACATTGCTGCGGGGACTTGCTTCCTTTCAGCCACAAGAGCATTAGTGAGGTCGGGCACTGATGTTGGGCGATTAGGCCTGGCTCGCAGTCGGCATTCCAATTTATCCCAAAGGTGTTCGAATTTGGGTTGAAGTCAGAACTCTGTGCAGGCCAGACAAGTTCTTCCACACTGATCTCGACAAGCCATTTCTGTATGGACCTCGCTTTGTATACGGGGTGCATTGTCATGTTGAAACAAGAAAGGGAATTCTCTAAACCGTTGCCACAAAGTTATCAGCACAGAATCATCTAGAATGTAATTGTATGCTGTAGCGTTAAGATGATCCTTCACTGGAACAAAGGGGCCTAGCCCGAACCATGAAAAACAGCCCCAGACCATTATTCCTCCTCCACTTAACTTTACAGTTGGCACTATGCATTGGGGCAGGTAGCATTCTCCTGGCATCCACCAAACCCAGATTTGTCCATCAGACTGCCAAATGGTGTAACGTGATGGCATTGCGCCTGGTGATCTTAGGCTTGTGTGCGGCTGCTCGGCCATGGAAACCCATTTAATGAAGCTCCCGACGAACATTTCTTGTGCTGACATTAATTCCAGAGGCAGTTTGTAACTCGGTAATGAGTGTTGCAACCGAGAACAACGATCCCGTTCTGTGTGCTTGTGTGGCCTACCACTTTGCAGCTGAGCCGTTGTTGCCTCTAGACATTTCCACTTCTCAATAACAGCACTTACAGTTGACCGGAGCAGTTCTAGCAGGGCAGAAATTTGATTAACTGACTTGTTGGAAATATCCTATGACGGTGCCATGTTGAAAGTCACTGAGCTCTTCAGCAAGGCCATTCTACTGCCGAAGTTTGTCTTTGGGGATTGTACGGCTGTGTGCTCGATTTATACACTTGTCAGCAACGGGTGTGTCTGAAATAGCCGAATCCACTAATTTGAAGGGGTGTCCATATACCTTTGCATATACAGTACCAGTCAAAAGTTTGGACACACCTACTCATTCCAAGGTTTTTCTTTATTTTTTCTAATTTCTACATTGTAGAATAATAGGGAAGACATCAGAACCATGAAATAACACATATGGAATCATGTAGTAACTAAAAAGTTTTAAACAATCAAACTATATTTTAGATTCTTCAAAGTAGCCACCCAACCAACTTCATGAGGAATGATTTTTCAACAGTCTTGAAGGAGTTCCCACGTATGCTGAACACTTGTTGGCTGCTTTTCCTTCACTCTGCGGTCCAATCATCCCAAACCATCTCAATTGGATTGGGAGATTGTGGAAGCCAGGTCATCTAATGCACCACTCCATCGCTCTCCTTTGTCAAATAGCATTTGCACAGCCTGGAGGTGTATTTTGAGTCATTGTACTGCTGAAAAACAAAAGGTATTCCCACTAAGCGCAAAACAGATGGGATGGTGTATCGCTGCAGGATGCTGTGGTAGCCATGCTGGTTAAGTGTGCCTTGAATTCTAAATAAATCACAGACAGTGTCACCAGCAAAGCACCATCACACCTCCTCCTCCATGTTTCACGGTGGGAACCACACATGCAGAGTTCATCCGTTCACCTACTCTGCGTCTCACAAAGACACGGCGGTTGGAACCTAAAATCTCAAATTTGGTTCATCAGACCAAAGAACAGATTTCCACCGCTCTAATGTCCATTATTCGTGTTTCGTGGCCCAAGCAAGTATCTTCTTCTTATTGGTGTCCTTTAGTAAATCAAATCAATTGTTATTGGTCACATACACATGGTTAGCAGATCTTATTGCGAGTGTAGCGAAATGCTTGTGCTTCTAGTTCAAACAGTGCAGCAATATCTAACAATTCCACAATAAATACCTAATACACACATATCTAAGTAAGACTGGAATAAGACTATATAAATATATTGATGAGCAATGTCAGTGCGACATAGGCTAAGATGCAATAGATAGTATAGAATACAGTATATACATATGAGATGAGTAATGCAAGATATGTAAACATTACTAAAGTGATTTATTTCATTACTAAAGTGACGAGTGTTCCATTTATTAAAGTCTGTATGTAGCCAGCAGCCTCTCTGTGCTAGTGATGGCTTTTTAACAGTCTGATGGCCTTGAGATAGAAGCTGTTTTTCAGTCTCTCAGTCCCAGCTTTGATGCACCTGTACTGACCTCGCCTTCTGAATGGTAGCGGGGTGAACAGGCAGTGGCTCGGGTGGTTGTTGTCCTTGATGATACTTTTGGCCTTCCTGTGACATCGGGTGATGTAGGTGTCTTGTAGGGCTGGTAGTTTGCCCCCGGTGATGCGTTGTGCAGACCACACCACCCTCTGGAGAGCCTTGAGGTTGTGGGCGGTGCAGTTGCCGTACCAGGGGGTGATGCAGCCCAACCGGATGCTCTCAATTGTGCATCTGTAAAAGTTTGAGAGTTTTAGGTGACAAGCCAAATTTCTTCAGCCTCCTGAGGTTGAAGAGGCGCTGTTGCGCCTTCTTCACCACACTGTCTGTGTGGGTGGAACATTTCAGTTTGTCAGTGATATGCACACCGAGGAACATAAAACTTTCCACCTTCTCCACTGCTGACCTGTCTGTGGACAAGGGGCTGCTCCCTCTGCTGTTTCCTGAAGTCCACGATCATCTCCTTTGTTTTGTTGACTGAGAGGTTATTTTCCTGACACCACACTCCGAGAGCCCTCACCTCCTCCCTATAGGCTGTCTCATCGTTGTTGGTAATCAAGCCTACTACCGTTGTGTTGTCTGCAAACTTGATGATTGAGTTGGAGGCGTGCATGCCCATGTAGTCATTGGTGAACAGGGAGTACAGGAAGGGGCTGAGTACGCACCCTTGTGTGGCCCCAGTGTTGTTTCCTACATTCACCACCTGGGGGCAGCCCGTCAGGAAGTCCAGGACCCAGTTGTACAGGGCGGGGTTCAGACCCAGAGTCTCAAGCTTAATGATGAGCTTGGAGGGTACTATGGTGTTGAATGCTGAGCTATAGTCAATGAACAGCATTCTAACATAGGTATTCCTCTTGTACAGATGGGATAGAGCAGTGTGCAGTGTGATGGGGATTGTATCGTCTGTGGACCTGTTGGGGCCGTACGCAAATTGAAGTGGGTCTAGGGTTACAGGTAAGGTGGAGGTGATATGATCCTTGACTAGTCTTTCAAAGCACTTCATGATGAGAGAAGTGAGTGCTATGGGGCGGTAGTCATTTAGTTCAGTTTGCATTCTTGGGTACAGGAACAATGGTGGCCATCTTGAAGCATTTGGGGACAGCAGACGGGGATAGGGAGAGATTGAATATGTCCGTAAACACACCAGCCAGCTGGCCTGCGCGTGCTCTGAGGACACGACTAGGAATGCCGTTTGGGCTGGCAGCCTTGCGAGGATTAACACGTTTAAATGTCTTACTCGCGTCGGCCACGGAGAAGGAGAGCCCTCAGACCTTGGTAGCAGGCCGCATCGGTGGCACTGTATTATCCTCAAAGCAGGCATTTAGCTTTTTTGATTGCCTTGCGGAATGGAATGACTACTCTGTTTTGTATTCTGCCGTATTCCAAGTCGCTTTGCCATGGTTGAATGCGGTGGTAAGCGCTTTCAGTTTTGGCGAATGCTGCCATCTATTCACGGTTTCTGGTTAGGGTAGGTTTTAAGTCAGTGGGTACAACATCTGCTATACACTTCCTTATAAACTCACTTACCCGAATCAGTGGATTCCGATTGGTCAGAACTGTGTTGAATAGTCCTTAGCACGGGTACTTCCTGTTTGAGTTTCTGCCTATAGGAAGGGAGGAGTAAAATGGAGTTGTGGTAAGATTTGCCAAAAGGAGGGTGGAGAGGGCCTTGTATACATTGCGGAAGTTAGAGTAACAATGGTCCAGTGTTTCTCCAGCGCTACAGTCGATATGCTGATAGAATTTAAGTAGCCTTTTGCTTAAATTTGCTTTGTTAAAAACCCCAGCTACAATAATTGCAGCCTCAGGATACAGTTGAATTCGGAAGTTTACATGCACCTTAGCCAAATACATTTAAACTCAGTTTTTCACAATTTCTGACATTTAATCCTAGTAAAATGTCCTGTCTTAGGTCAGTTAGGATCACCACTTTATTTTAAGAATGTGAAATGTCAGAATAATAGAATAGTGATTTATTTCAGCTTTAATTTCTTTCATCACATTCCGAGTGGGTCAAAAGTTTACATATACTCAATTAGTATTTGGTAGCATTGCCTTTACATTGTTTAACTTGGGTCAAACGTTTCGGGTAGCCTTCCACAAGCTTCCCACAATAAGTTGGGTGAATTTTGGCCCATTCCTCTTGACAGGGCTGGTGTAACTGAATCAGGTTTGTAGGCCTCCTTGCTCGCACACACTTTTTCAGTTCTGCCCACACATTTTCTATAGGATAGAGGTCAGGACTTTGTGATGGCCACTCCAATACCTTGACTTTATTGTCCTTAAGCCATTTTGACACAACTTTGGAAGTATGCTTGGGGTCATTGTCCATTCGTAAGTTCCATTTACGACTAAGCTTTAAGTTCCTGATTGATGTCTTGAGATGTTGCTTCAATATATCCACTTAATTTTCCATCCTCATAATGCCATCTATTTTGTTAAGTGCACCAGTCCCTCCTGCAGCAAAGCACCCCCACAGCATGATGCTGCCAACCTGTGTTTCACGGCTGGGATGGTGTTCTTCGGGTTGAAAGCCTCCTCCTTTTTCCTCCAAACATAACGAGGGTCATTATGGCCAAACAGTTCTATTTTTGTTTCATCAGACCACAGGACATTTCTCCAAAAAGTATGATATTTGTGCCCATGTGCAGTTGCAAACCGTAGTCTGGCTTTTTTATGGCGGTTTTGTAGCAGTGGCTTCTTCCTTGCTGAGCGGCCTTTCAGGTTATGTCGATATAGGACTCGTTTTACTTTGGATATAGATAATTTTGTACCTGTTTCCTCCAGTGTCTTCACAAGGTCCTCTGCTGTTCTGGGATTGACTTGCACTTTTCGCACCAAAGTACGTTCATCTCTAGGAAACAGAACGCATCTCCTTCCTGAGCGGTATGACGGCTGCGTGATCCCATGGTGTGTATACTTGCGTACTATTGTTTGTACAGATGAATGGGGTACCTTCAGGCATTTGGAAATTACTCCCAAGGATGAACCAGACTTGTGAAGGTCTACAATTTTTTTCCTGAGGTCTTGGCTGATTTCTTTTGAATTTCCCATGATGTCAAGTTCAAGGCCTACATTCACAGGTACACCTCCAATTGACTCAAATGATGTCAATTAGCCTATTAGAAGCTTCTAAAGCCGTGACATCATTTTCTGGAATTTTCCAAGCTGTTTAAAGGCAGTCATCTTAGTGTATGTAAACTTCTGACCCACAGGAATTGTGATGCAGTGTATTATAAGTTAAATAATCTGCCTGTAAACAATTGTTGGGAAAATGACTTGTGTCATGCACAAAGTAGATGTCCTAACCGACTTGCCAAAACTATAGTTTGTTAACAAGAAATTTGTGGAGTGGTTGAAAAACAAGTTTAAATGACTCCAACCTAAGTGTATGTAAACTTCTGACTTGGCAGGTAGCCTAGTTGTTAGAGTGTTGGGCTAGTAACCGAAAGGTTGCTAGATCGAATCCCTTAGCTGACAAGGTCAAGCTCTGTCCTTCTGCCCCTGAACAAGGCAGTTAAGCAACTGTTCCTAGGCCCTTATTGTAAATAAGAATTTGTTCCTAACTGACTTGCCTAGTTAAATAAAGGTAAAATTAAAAATTAAAAAGTTCTGACTTCAACTGTTTATGGTTTCCAGTTTGCATAAAGTCCAGTGAAGTTCCTTGGGGGCTGTCTTGGTATCGGCTTGAGGGGGGCTATACACGGCTGTGGCAATAAACGAATAGAATTCTCTTGGGAGATAATACAGTCGGCATTTGATTGTGAGGAATTGTTGTTACAATTACACCATGAATCGTTAATCATGAAACATACACCCCTGCCCTTCTTACCAGGAAGATTTTTATTCCTGTCAGTGCGATGTACTGAGAATCTCGGTGGCTGTACCGACTCCGACAGCATATCCTGAGAGAGCCATGTTTCCGTGAAACAGAGTATGTTACAATCCCTGATGTCTCTCTGGAAAGCAACCCGTGCCCTGATTTGGTCAACTTTGTTATCTAAGGACTGGACATTAGCGAGTAATATACTCGGAAGCGGTGGGTGGTGTGCGCGCCTCCGACGTCTGACTAGAAGACCGAACCGACTCCCTCTCCTCCAGCGGCGTTGTTTTAGGTCGGCCTCTGTAATCAGTTCAAATGCCCTGGGTTGCCCCGCTTTGGGAAAGTCGTATTCCTGGTCGTAGTGCTGGTAAGTTGACGCCACTCTGATATCCAATAGTTCTTTCCGGTTGTATGTAATAACACAATATTTTCTGGGCTAACAATGTAAAAAAACAAAATTACTGCAAAGTTTCCTAAGGACTAGAAGCGAGGCAGCCCTCTCTGCGCTCTTTTCATTAAGTAGTGGTTTCTTTGCAGCAATTCGACCATGAAGGCCTGATTCACGCAGTTTCATCTGAACAGTTGATGTTGAGATGTGTCTGTTACTTGAACTCTGTGAAGCATTTATTTGGGCTGCATTTTCTGAGGCTGGTAACTCTAATGAACTTATCTTCTGCAGCAGAGGTGACTCTGGGTCTTCCTTTCCTGTGGTGAACCTCATGAGAGCCAAATTCATCATAGCGCTTGATGGTTTTTGCGACTGCACTTGAAGAAACTTTCAAAGTTTTCCGTATTGACTGACCTTCATTACTTAAAATAATGATATGGACTGTCATTTCTCTTTGCTTATTTGAGCTGTTCATGACAAAATATGGACTGGGTCTTTTACCAAATAGGGCTATCTTCTGTATACCACCCCATCCTTGTCACAACACAACTGATTGGCTCAAACGCATTAAGAAGGAAAGAATTTCCACAAAATAACTTTTAACGAGGCACACCTGTTAATTGAAATGCATTCTAGGTGACTACCTCATGAAGCTGGTTGAGAGAAGGCCAAGAGGGTGCAAAGCTGTCATCAATGCAAAGGGTGGCTACTTTGAAGAATCTAAAATAGATGTTGATTTGTTTAACACTTTTTTGGGTACTACATGATTCCATATGTGTTATTTCATAGTTTTGATGTGTTCACTATTATTCTACAATGTAGAAAATAGGACAAATAAAGAACCTTTTGACTGGTACTGTATATAAATATATACATGCAGGATTGGAAATTATGCAGACAATTACATTGATAGAAGCCACAATCTATTTACAACATTAAAGCTGATCCACCCACTCGGTTTTTTCTTTTATAAAAAAAAAACTGGGGTAAGGTGCGTCAACAGGTGCGTCGTAGGTTACAGGAGGTCAAGTCGCATAGATAGATTTTCTAGGAATTTCTAAAGAATTGATGTTATAATTTTTGGGATTACGATGCGTAGAGGAGTTAATTCATTGAGAGTTACTTGCTGGATAAAGACCACGGAAAGTACTCAAATTCCCGACTCAAATGCTGAACAGTCAGAACTTAATGCAATATACGGATTTCAGTGGTTATCATGACTTCACATGCATCAATGACCCGCATGCCCAGACGACACGGAAGTGGGGAAATCCGCTTACTTCGCATCTCCACGGGAGGAGTGGTCACCGTGTGGTTCCCCAGATCTGACATCCATCCTGCCTCCGGGGCCGGGAACTCTTCCATCACTCAACTCACCTGCTGGGCAGTACTCAGAGAGAAGAAACTCGTACGACAGAATCAGACACAATGTACATTCATCCAGTACAGGACTTTCCAGCAAGGAAAATACAGGGTGGTGAACACATACCAGCAGCGCCTAGAGCTAGAGAAGGAGTGCCAGTACAGCCGCTACATCACCATCAGGAGGAAGACAGAGCTGGCCCTGGGCTTCAGCCTCTCAGAGAGACAGGTACAGATCTGGTTCCAGTACAGCCGCTACATCACCATCAGGAGGAAGACAGAGCTGGCCCTGGGCTTCAGCCTCTCAGAGAGACAGGTACAGATCTGGTTCCAGTACAGCCGCTACATCACCATCAGGAGGAAGACAGAGCTGGCCCTGGGCTTCAGCCTCTCAGAGAGACAGGTACAGATCTGGTTCCAAAACAGGTGAGCCAAGGAGAGGAAGATTACCAAGAAGATCCAGCTGTACCAGCAGGCCTCTAAGACCACAACCACCCTGACCCTTACCCCATCCAGCCTTGCTGACCCCGGAAACGGCTCCATGGCAACCAGCTCCAACAGCAGCAGCTTGTTATCAGAAACAATATCAATCAAAGAGGAGTACTGAGGAGTTCCTTTACTGTGGACAAACTGTACAACACTTGAATAACCATATTAAACTGCTGTTCCCATAAATAAAAAAAGATAGCTAGGTGGGACAACCAAATATTACTGGCATAGTAAGTACACTTTTCCTCAATAAATTAGCTATCAGCAAAGCCGGGGGGGGGGGGGGGGGGATCAAGTGCAAGTGTTGGTTCGGGGGGGCGAACCAACACTTGCAAAAGGGCGAATGTAAACCCAGGAAAAAATGCACTACCCTCCCCAAAGCAAAAAATATTTATTAGACAACCCTCCCCTATTTTGGACCCCCCTCACCCCAGTAAATTATGAACTGTCCCTAAAGATAGCACAAACATTATGCAAATGAGTTTTGTTTTTACAGTAAGAGAGGGGTATGACAATAATCAGTTCTTTCATATGCCTAAGCTCTTTCCTAATGCTTATATTCAGTGGGAATATCCTACTTGATATTGCTGGATTAGCCTTAGCCATTACTTTCTATTGGCAACTGACCTGGCAAAAATGACCTGGCAAAAAATCTGCAATACATGGTTATATGGCACACTGCAAGCACTCCATAGAGCATTCCCATCACGCGATATAATGGATTTTGTTACCTCTCTCTGTTTTTATCTACCTCTTTTTCTCAACCCCTCTCTCTTCCTTTGTCTTTCTCTCCCCCAGTCCCTGTACCTGATTCGTCAGGAGATGGCGGTATCCCAGAAGCAGCTGGGAGAGTTCTGCGAGGCCCTGAAGCAGTACCTGAAGAATGTCTCTGCCCAAAGAGACTGCTTCCAGTGGGTCCACCTATTTCCCTTTATCTGTCATTGTCAATCTTTCATAATAGTGACCTTTTGTCTGCTGTGTGTGTGTTTTATTTATGGCTGATCTATTCCCAACCTAACTGGTTATTTGTGGAACCCTGCTCAAGTACTTTAGCAATCCTCAATACACAATTTAATATGCGAGACTGATGCTTGACTCCAGTGACTTCTGCACTGACACATTTCTCTGTTAACACGATTGTGTCATGCCTTTACAAATCCTCATATTCATCTCTGGAGTGATGGGCTGTGCCTTCATAATGCTTGTTTTGTCACAATGCTCAGCAAGGTACTTAACCCATCCCCCGGTATAATGGCAGGAAGCTCAGGGGAGAGAACATGAATAGATATAAGAAAATAAAGAGGACAAATAAGTCAACATTACAGTGACCTTGGTTGAGGGAGATAGGGAGAGACAGAGAGCCTCTGAGTGCTGGTGTGTGCAGGTTAGTAATGGTTGAGAATCCATCTGACAGAGAAAGGATGTGCTGCATGTGGACTGAAGAGGCAATCAAACCTGTGAAAGGTGTCTGGCCGCCGGATAAACCTGTTAGACACGCTGTTCTCCTCTGCCTCGCCACAACCATCATCAACCAGGAGGAATCTCCATGTGACAAGGGACCATGGAGTGGAAAATAGGGTTGAGCAGATTAGAGAAAGCTGGGTTTAGTTGGACAGAGCCTCTGATCTTTTGCTCTGAGGTAGCCTACTACACAACCTCCAAGTACACTAGAGCACTGCTGTCGTAGCGAGGATATTTCTTTATCAAGAGCTGCATTGTAGAGAAGATGACATGTACAGTGGAAGTCAGAAGTTTACATACACTTAGGTTGGAGTCATTAAAACTTGTTTTTCAACCACTCCACAAATTTCTTGTTAACAAACTATAGTTTTGGCAAGTCGGTTAGGACATCTACTTTGTGCACGACACAAGTAATTTTCCCAACAATTGTTTACAGACAAATTATTTTACTTATAATACACTGTATCACAATTCCAGTGGGTCAGAAGTTTACATACAATAAATTGACTGTGCCTTTAAACAGCTTGGAAAATTCCAGAAAATTATGTCATGGCTTTAGAAGCTTCTGATAGGCTAATTGTCATAATTTGAGTCAGTTGGAGGTGTACCTGTGGATGTATTTCAAGGCCTACCTTCAAACTCAGTGCCTCTTTGCTTGACATCATGGGAAAATCAAAAGAAATAAGCCAAGACCTCAGGAAAAAAAATTTTGACCTCCACAAGTCTGGCTCATCTGTACAAACAATAATACGCACGTATAAACACCATGGGACCACGCAGCCGTCATACCGCTCAGGAAGGTATCCTAGAGAAGAACGTACTTTGGTGCGAAAAGTGCAAATCAATCCCAGAACAACAGCAGAGGACCTTGTGAAGATGCTGGAGGATACAGGTACAAAAGTATATATATCCAAAGTAAACGAGTCCTATATCAACATAACCTGAAAGGCCACTCAGCAAGGAAGAAGCCACTGCTCCAAATCCGCCATAAAAAAGCCTGACTACGGTTTGCAACTGCGGGGAGAAAGATCGTACTTTTTGGAGAAATGTCCTGTGGTCTGATGAAACAAAAATAGAACTGTTTGGCCATAATGACCCTCGTTATGTTTGGAGGAAAAAGGAGGAGGCTTGCGAGCCGAAGAACACCATCCCAACCGTGAAGCACGGGGGTGGCAGCATCATGTTTTAGGGGTGATTTGCCGCAGGAGGGACTGGTGCACTTAACAAAATAGATGACTTCATGAGTAAGGAAAATTATGCAGATATATTGAAGCAAAATCTCAATACATCAGTCAGGAAGTTAAAGCTTGGTCGCAAAGGGGCCGAAATAAATCATTTTCTCTACTATTATTCTGACATTTCACATTCTTAAAATCAAGTGGTGGTCCTAACAGACCTAAGACAGGGAATTTTTATGAGGATTAAATGTCAGGAATTGTGAAAAAATGAGTTTAAATGTATTTGGCTAAGGTGTATGCAAACTTCCGACATCAAATGTACAAATGTATCTTATTTCCTATCATGCGAATCAATGTAGCAGCAGATTCTTAGGACTCGTAAGACTCAGTTCAAAAGGACGAGTTCCTCTACAGTCCATTTCAGAGCGACTCCCTGGAGCCAAGTCCAGGAAATGGGCCGCGTGTTGTCAGCAGCGTTTTGTAATCTCATCATAATGCACGTAGGGACGGTGAATAATTTATCACTGAGGAATTGGGCGCTGAGTCTGTACTGCTTCTACTGCTGCTGCTCAATAGGCAATTTGCTTGTCTCTTTTCTAGACTCACTCAAACCACCACAATCTAGGTCTGACACTTTCTTTTCCTCCCTCTCATCTCTTTACTCTTGGTTCCTATAAGTGCTTATATATGGTACTAATACATCCTGTCAAACTCCATAAGAATATGTCCTCCTTTTTAGTCATTGAACTCACAGACTCAGATACACACAAACGCTGGCAAAGTTATTTGAAGGAAGCACACAAATGAATGCACAGACCCACACTCAATCAACCTCCCACTGTCCACAGCTTTCTTTTAGATGGACACACACTGACTTGGACATGATGTTTCTTTGGTTTGATTAAGGTGATTGTTGAGCCTTGCACAGCATCTGCCCATCAAATGAAACAATGTAGTGGTCTAATATAGATGTTACCTCCAACAGAGAGCTGCTAGCCGTAATGGAAGCATTCAGCAGGTCAATAAGACATGTCAGGAGTCTCTCCAGTGGAGTTGTGAGCTCCACTGTGATGGAAGCAATTATAAAACCCAGCTCATACAGTAGAACTGTTTTACTGCACTAAACCCGAGGCACAACTCATCCATCTGAACCACTACTGCCCTCCAGTGGAAGATAATGGGTGGGAAGTGAGTGGAGCTGAAGTCAAGTGACTATGGGTGTCTACTGCTATGGTTTATGTGTTGTGCAAGTGTTTCTTTGCTTAACTACCACACATAACTACTACCACATATGCTTATTGGCAATTAACTCTATTAGAATAGTTCATAGTTCTCCAATGTCCACTGCCCATTATTGACTTTCCAATGTCTTACTCTCTTTCTTTTTTATTCCTTTCTTCCTCAGTGTGACTGCAGTGCGGCTGCCAGATGGACTCTCCTTCGTGGTGTATGAGTTCTGGGATGGAGAGGAGGAGTGGAAAAAGTAAGAGCTAGATATGTGTCAGATTTGACCTCGTTCCTCTCTCTCCCACATCTCCTGAACCTTGACTCATTGGTCTTCTTATAATCCCATAGGTCCAATTCACAGAAAAGATGGAATCAATAATGCACAATAATTTGATATTTTTGTACCATTATCTACATCCGATCCGAATTAGTGAATAACTACTATTTTGTATGCACCGTTCTTTTATGAGATACAGTCGCTAGTGAAAGTCTACACAGCCCTTACATTTTTCTGCTTTAAAACTTAATCTCAAAAGGGATTACATTTTTTTTTCTACCGATCTACACAACCTACTACACACTTTCAAGTTAAAGAAAAAGTATAAAACATTTTCCAAAGGAATAAAAATAACAAAACAAAGACGTTTTGATTGCGTATGTCTTCACACCCCCAGAGTTAATACTTTGGCAGCCATTACATCTGTGAATAAGATTTGACCAACTTTGCACAACACTTAGGGAAACATTTATCCACTGTTTTTGTCAAAATTGCTCAAGCTCAGTAAGTTTACTTGGGAGTCATTGATGGATGATGGATATTCAAACCTTGTCTCTGACTTTCAAGCAGATTTAAGTCAGGACCGGGGCATGAACACTCAACACCTCTTGGAAAAGCCATTCTGGTTTGTCTTTGGCATTAAAAATTGTAATTGTCCTGCTGAAAAATAAAACTATATCCCAGGGTTAGGTTTTCAGGAGACAAAGGCTTGTTTTCCTCTAACTTTTTAACTAGGCTTTGCTGCTTTCATATTTCTTTAGATCCTGACAAACTCCCCAATCCCAGGAGGTGACATGCATACCCATAACGTGATGCTGTCACCACAATACTTGAAAATGCAGTTGTATTGGATGTGCCCCAAGCCTGTAGTTTTTAATTTAGGCTAAAAAGTGTCTTTGCCGGGTTGTTTTGCAGTATTACTTAGCAGCCTTGTTGGAAACAGAATGGATGATTTTGTTGTTTATTTAATTTTTTACAGGCTTTATTATTTTCACTTTGTCATACAGACCCCGTAATGTGGCATGAATGCAATGTTTTTTATCCTCTGTATTTTCAAGTTTTGTGGTGGCAGCATCACGTTATGGGTATGCTTGTAATAAATATCTAAGGAGTAAAGGCCAGATACAAAAGTTAGAGGAAACCCTGCCTCAGTCTTCTAGATACCTAACCCCTGGGATAGTTTTCTTTTTTAGCGTGACAATTGCACACATTTTCATGCCAAAGACACACTGGAATGGCTTTCCAATAGGTGTTGTGTGTTCCTGAATTGTCCAGTCTCATTTCAGAGACAAGGTTTGAATATTGCTATCCATCAACGACTCCCAACCAAATTTACTGAACTTGAACAATTTTGACAAAAACAATAGATATACACTGAGTGTACAAAACATTATGAACACCGCTCTTTCCATGACATAGACTGACCAGGTGAATCCAGATGAAATCTACATTATGGTCCCTTATTAATGTCAGTTGTTTAATCCACTTCAAATCAGTGTAGATGAAGCGGAGGAGACAGGTTAAAGAAGGATTTTTAAGCCTTGAGAGAATTGAGACATGGATTGTGTATGTGTGCCATTCAGAGGGTGAATGGTCAGGACAAAAGATTTAAGTGCCTTTGAACGGGGTATGGTAGTAAATGCCTGGCACACCGGTTTGTGTCAAGAACTGCAACGCTGCTGGGTTTTTCACGCTCAATAGTTTCATTTACATTACATTTACATTTACATTTAAGTCATTTAGCAGACGCTCTTATCCAGAGCGACTTACAAATTGGTGCATTCACCTTATGATATCCAGTGGAACAACCACTTTACAA